>NC_048302.1:25201275-25289684 GCF_013100865.1 Trachemys scripta elegans | reverse complement strand
TAAAACATTCTGTAAAAAGCAACAGAGGGTCCTGTGGCACCTTTAAGCCTAACAGAAGTATTGGGAGCATAAGCTTTCGTGGGTAAGAACCTCACTTCTTCAAATGCAAGAAGAAGTGAGGTTCTTACCCACGAAAGTTTATGCTCCCAATACTTCTGTTAGTCTTAAAGGTGCCACAGGACCCTCTGTTGCTTTTTACAGATTCAGACTAACACGGCTACCCTTCTGATACTTAAAACATTCTGAACTCTCAGTAGGGGAACTCTCTGTGGATGAAATGCTTCAAAGGGAAATTCTGCCAACGATAAAAAAATCTTTAAATAACACTGAGCAATGGGAAAAGTCTGACGTGCTCAGTGACAGGAAGCATGTGGGCTGCACTCAGCCTTGGTGTAAGTTGGTGACACCCCATTAACTTCAGTGGAGTTACAGCAGCTTACACTAGTTGTCAAGCTGTCCTGCAGTGGCTCAAGAGAGTGATTCCCAACCTCAGGGCAGACTGCTAAGGAGCAGGGCACAAACCCCCAGTTGGTTGCATGTTCTATGCTTAAATTTCAGCAACCAATTATCAAGTGTAAACTCCTCAAGCATGATGATAGCTTTAACAGGGAGTCTCAGACAGTCCCCTGGGGCACTCCAGTCTATCTTGCCACCCAGGTGAGCTGACCTTTGTGATAGATGTCCCTTACACCAAAGATCACAGCAATATTCAGGTTACTTCCAGTCACTTAGTTGCAGTCAATCGCACCTTAGAACTCACACCAAAGACTGTGTTTTGTAGCCAATCCTATAATAAATTAAAGATTTATTAACTAGGAAAAGGATATAAGAGTTATTTACAAGGTTAAAGCAGGTAAACCTATATACACACAAATGAGTTCCAATCTTAGGTTTCAAAAAATAATAGAAGCTTCTATAATAAGCAAACTCTGTATGTCCTTTAGGGCTAACTCAGGCCAAGCACTAGGGATCTTTTGCTTAGTAATCCTTGCCTGTCTAAAGTCCAAGCAGCATAAAAGATACAGTTCCTCCTTGTTAGGGCTTTTTATTCCTTCCCCCATTCTGCTTTGAGTTGCAAATTCAGTTCTTGGGATGAATTCAGTTGCACATCTACTCTTCATTCGGGGCGGAGGAAGATAGAAATCAACAAAGTCTTTTGTCCTCTGATGTTCCACAATAGCTTGTCTGGTGCTGATGGGCCTCCTTTTGGGGGCAGAAGATAACACCTCCTGTTGGAAACTAGTATTTCATACTTGTTAATGCTTCTCTCCTGTCTGATTATTTACAGTCATACTTAAATATTACTTTATAACATGGGATACAGATGTTATAAGTGAGATTAATGCATGCAGCAATTTACAAGCATTTCATAGAGTCTGAATTCAGTCCTATAATTCTAATACCTATTGTAATAACACTAACACACAGGTGAGCCAGACTGGCTCCAGCTATGTATTTGTCACTGTTCAGTTGAGACCTAGTGCCATTGGCATGAGCTGGCATCTGGTCTGCCAGTGTCACACCAGGCATGAATTTAGCCCAGTGCATCTAATATCTTACTGAGGCTGTAGTTGGTTAAATAATCCCTTTGCCCTGTTTCTGGATCTTTGTCCTAATAACAGGTGCTTGAATACTTGTTGGCCTTAGTTTTGGTGAGAAAGGGTTAGTCATGTGTTGTGGCAGGGGACTTGAGAGAAATCCTTCTTAAAATTCCACCACTGAACTGAAAAGAAAATCTCTCCAACTTTCCAAAAAATTCACCCAGGAATGAAAAAAAATCAGCCTGAATGTGAAACTTATGGAAAACTACAAGCAACAGAGAACAAGCAGTTATAATGGAATCCCTTTGCCTGCTTTGAAAATAATGGTCACTAGCATGCTAGTTACAATAAAACAGTTTAAAGGAAACACGTTTTTATGACACACTGTACAAGTTACATCTAGTATTCATTGCTACAGGAAACTCTTGAGGAAAACAGTTTAGTAACATTTTAAAACAGGGCAGTTTGGGGCATAGATATTACTGACACGTGCCTGCTGGCCTAGCTCTTGGAGTCACTTGATTATGAAATAAACTCAGCTTTTTTTAAAATGCTTCTAACCCTCATGTTTGCAAAGAAAATCTCAAGCATGATCCAAGTGTAACTGATGTATCAGTCTCTGCCTGAGTCAGCAGGAGCCTGAAACAATAACTCTGAGGTGTAAACTTCCCTTTTCATCTTCGTGGGTTGTTAACTCTGTTCAGGGACCCCCCAGTGACACTACACCAGCAGAGGACTCTGTGGGTGAGAGCCCTTGCTGCTGCTGCTCCTTCATGACTCTGTTGGGACAGTGTCAGAGAGAAACTCACACAACGGAATCCTTTGCTCAAGTGGGTGGGGCCTGAGTCCTCCCTCCTTTGAGGTTGACCTCAGCCCATCTGAACTCAAGGAGCAGTGGTTCAGGCAGGAGGGATGCCCAGCCTGCCCAAAGAGGAGTGGTGGTGGGCCCCCATTCATTCCAGAAGATGGTTCTTGAGGGGAGGGGCCCTCCCATTGTCGCTCCAAGGAGAGGCATGGCCCTGTCACCAAACCAGGAGAGTCCCCATATGTGGGGGTGTCTAGGGCCTTGCACTGCGTTAATACAGTCCTAGTGAGGTTACTCGCTCAGGGCTGAATCCGGCGAGATGGTATATTATGGTCTTTGCAGTCACACCCTACCGCATTACGCAACGACAGCTACTCCACACACTGAGCACCTTCAGGCCATGGGAGTTGAGGGCACTCAGTACCCAGCAGTACCTTGCGACTTCATGATTGTTAAAGCAATTGTGCATGACAGAGCTTGCCTATGCTTATGTGGACACTACCTATGCCAAAAGGAGGGGTTCTCCTGTTGGTGTAGGCAATCCACCTCCCCAAGAGGCAGTAGCTAGGTTTACAGAAGAATTCTTCCACTGACCTAGCGCTGTCTACATGGGGACTTAGGTCGGCTTAACAACGCCACTCAGGGGTGTAGATTTTTCACACTCCTGACTGACGTAATTAAACCGACCTATTTTTCTAGTGTAGACCAGGGCTAAGTTTCAGGTTTCCCTTGTAAAAGTTGTCCCTCAAGCTCCTGATGAATAGATGACATAGGATAGAAGATAAATAAACATGAAATTGCTTAGAATATCCCTAGAGGCCAAGGTCTGCCAACTCTCCAGGTTATTTTAGGCAGTATTTACAGTGTCTTTTTCCTGAAGACATTACTTGGATTGGGATTGTTGCCTTTGGTATGCATATCATTTGAAATATCTGCCTCAGAGTCTATTACCCAATTATTCTGGAAACTTGTGGCCACACTGCTTCTGCATTAGTGGGGGGGTGAGAGAATCCAAATATATTTAAAAAACAAAGACAGGAATAGATTTTAAATGTGTTTAAAATGCCATGTGTTTTTCTCTCTTTAATGTTGGGTGGGAAAGACTTGTCTAAAAACATCATTGAAAAAAAATCTCAAGGGTTGTTTTACTGTCATGTGGGGAGGGGGAAGGGAAGTTTTACCCATCTGCACTAAGTGTTTCATGTTTCCACATTTCACTTATTTATGATACTTCTGCCAAGCTAATTTCCCCAATCTAGCAATTGAGTTCTGTATAGTAACAGTACTGTACATTAATACAGTACCTTCTATCTATTATTTATATTAGCGTCCAAGGCCCCAACAATTTCTGAGCCCCTTTGGGCAAGGGGCTAAACAAAAGAGACAGTTGCTGCCCCACAGTGTTTAGAATATAAATACATAAAACAGACAAAGGGTGAGAGAAAGGAAGTATCATTATCCGCTCTTCATAGATTAGGAACTGAGACACAGAGCGATTAAGTGATACACCAACGGACACAGAGGAGGTACGTAGCAAAGCCAGGAATCAAACGCAGATTTCCAGTCCAGGGCATTTACTCCACGACCATGCTTCCTCTCTTCAGTGCCTAATACTTGCAAAGCATGTTCTTAAAAAGTAAACCTTACAGCAGTCCTGAGAGGCAGGATTATATTATCCTAATTTTATAGAAGGGTGAAATGACCAGTCCAAGATCGCAGATGGAACTGAGAATAGAACTCAGGAATTCTGACTCCCAGGATGTGCCCTAATCACAAGACTTCCTCCTTATTAAATTAAAAGGACAACAATGTTTTTACAGTACTAGTTTTTTTTAAAACCAAGTTACCTTTGCTCTTTCTCCAACATAAACCCATCCCTTTGTTTAACATACTGAAATTTATCACCAGCAACACCTGTTGAGGAAGGGGGTCATTGGAGCTCTGTAGTCTTCTCTTCAGTGGATTGGAGTGTGTAGCAGATGTGCTGCTCTCCTTCCCCATAGTACCAACACGTCTCCTGAATCAGCACAAGGGAAACTTTACGGCTAAATGTGGCCTGGATAAGCTAATAACATGGGATTGCAAACCTGCTGCTGGGTAGGGGTGGAGAGGAAACGCTAGCAATAATGTTGGGTGAGCCCTGTAAATCTGATTATTGGGGATGGGCCTGGGGAAATTATTTTGGACCATGAGAACCAGATCAGCTGGTCCATTTGATCCTGTCTTAATTCACCACTGGGAGCAGTGCCACACAGATTCCATTGTCATCCAATAGACACAGGGAGCCACATCCAGCCCTGGGACAAGATCATTAAAGTTAATGGAGTTGAGCCCACTTACACCAGGACTAAAGTTGTCCTTTCATTCCCAAGGGGTGGTTGGATACCACAGTACATAATAACCAAGACAGATGATAGGTAGACAAAATAGATTAGATACATTCAAATGCCTCTATCATGCAACTAGATCTACTAGCAATGAACTCCTGCCAATGCAATTGCAGAATCAGGACTTAAAGTAGCAAAGATTCTACTGTTGGTGAAATCCCATGCACCAGAGAACAGAAGGGTGAGGCAAGAAAACAAAGAATGTGAATTAACCATTTACAAATTTGAACCCAGTGCTAAATTACAACTAATTACTCTGGAAAGTATAGTAGAATAAAAAAGGCATTTGAATGTACCATTGCAGATTGTAAGCAAATGATTCTGGCAGGCCTAGATAACGTTGTAACTATTATGATGATGATATTATTGCTGTGTACTTCAGAAGTACAGAGAACACTACTTTTTATTGGACTGTTAATGTGTTCGTGATTATAAATTATGTTGTTATACACTGCTATCCAGTGAAACTAGTCTTCAGAAATGGCATGGCGTTTATACCGTCAGACACTCGTTATTTCTGCTTGGTGGCAGGAAGGCATCAGCCTATGTGTAAATATTGAAGCAAGCTGGAAAATCCTCTACTGAAGGAATAAATGTAAACACAAATGAATGAGAAAAGGCTGGAAGTGAGAAAAGCCAAGGTGACTAGGAAATAAGGAAAAAACATACTGATTAAATATATTTATAAGTCCCCTATTTTCAGAAGACATTGCTAAGAGGAAATGTATTGTGACTAGAACTGGTTAGAAAAAAAAAATTTTCATGTAAAATTTTGAGTTATTGGTGAAAAATCAAAATCCCAAATATTTTAGCCAAAAACTGAAATATTTCGATTCTGAATGCTGCTGTCATGCCTCATGGACATTATAGTTGTGGAGCCTTATGTTTCCATTCTCCTCTATAGGCTGGGCTTCCTGGTTGGACTACACTTTCCATGATGTAGCCGGGTTTCACTCCATTGTGAGAGGTGATGGTGCTTCATGCCTGTAGTGTACCATCAGATATGAAGTCCATCTGGGGATCTTGGCCCATACAGAACAGGGACATATGTGAGGCACCAAACTACAAAACCCATGAGATATCATGGTGACATTTTAGAACTGAAATATTTTAAGTTTTGGCTGAAAGCTTTTCAGTTTTCATGTGTTCAGTTTTTCAAAGAAAAATCCAAATTTTTCCCCAGAAAGCAGATTCTTTTATGACAAAATGTTGTTCAGTCAAAATTTTCTGTCAAAACACAGTTTTGATGGAAAAAAATTTACTCACCCATACATTGACACATTTCAGTCTTCTGGATTATTTATTTAAATGATGTTACATCTCAGATTATGGGGAGCTCCTTAGATCAAAGCACTGAAATAGGAGGGTGAGTACATATGTTTAAATACGAGCATTTTTGATCATGTCTGTACAGCGTGAGTATTCACTCAGAATAGACAAAATTCCCAAAGGCTTGTCCCAGCATGCATTGGGCTCAGTTTAAAATGTGGGAAGGATTCTCTGGGGAAAACCTTTGATTTGGCTATTCAATGGAGGTGATATCCCCAGGGAATGGCAAGTAATTTCATAAAGATTTCTGGTGCACCACAAAAGTAGTTTGAAAAAACCAAACAGTAACAGTCCACCCAGAGCGCACTTATCTGTCTCATTTTGTTCAATAGCAGCACTACCTCTGCTCATGAGGAATTCTTCTCCCACATCTGCATGATGACTCAGGACACAGGCAACCTTTCACTTGTGTAAATGGGAATTCTGTGCATGTAGGACAAAATTCATTCTCCCTCAGGGGTCCAAAACTAGGCTTATGCTCTACATAAGTCATACTTAAGCCCTGTTTTAAGGACCTAACTGACTCAAATCTCTTACCTGTAGAGAGAGCTGAATGTCAGATCTGAGAGCAGAATTTTCTCTCTAAATTGCTGATGATTTTTTTAAAAACTTTCTCTATCTAGCCTTTCATGTGCTCTTGCATGAATCAATCCAGTGAAACCTCAGAGATCATTTTGCTCTTTTGTTTAATAAAAAGTTTTTAAGTTATCTTCCCCCCCCCAAAAAAAAAAAAAACCATTGTTTTTGAGAGTTGGATATATTTTATTTTACTTTGAAGTTTGCTAATATCTTTAAACCAGTCATACAAATTCCTCAGATCTCTAGTTATGGACTTCTTAATGTGTAAATGTAAATAAACCCCACAGCCACAAATAAGGATCTTGCTACTTACTGAGTGGTTTTCTGAAAACTAACTGTAGTAGCATAGTTAAACTGTATAAAGCTCTTTTATAAACACCCTGTAGAGCCGTGATTCTTAAGTTTAGGACCCAGCACACCATATCTAAAACTCAAAAGTACTTGGCATACTGTTATTGTAATTTCATTCCGTGCAGTTACAATGGATTCTTAATCTGATAAACCAAACCATTGCAGACCATAGTTTGAGAACTGTCATTCAAAGAAAATTGCAGGAGTTACAGTATATGACTAGCAATGAGAAACGCTCAACTTTGCTATTCAATCAAGACCACCCTAGACCTATGTGATGACCCAGTCAAGGGCTGGAATGAAGAGCTCATTAAAAACAGTTGCTCTTTCCCAACATCTCCAACTCTGCAGATAAAGGACATGAGTAGAAAGAATATGGTTCAGTCTCATAACACAAATGGGAAGATTGGGTTAATAGCTAGCAATAAAATGTCATCATTTCTAAAGCCACAATAAGCAGTAAAACCCATTCTGCATGATCACATCTGATCATTCTGTTTTAATCATCCCACTCATTTCCCTAGTGCCCTCAGTCTTTGCACTGTCAACATCTGCAGATGCAAAACAAAGGAGTGAACTATTAAAAAGGGTTATTTACAGAAATTCCAATGCACGTCACTTTCCATAAAGACATGGATACATATGACATCCATTGGACGCCAACAATACACAGTCATCAGATTGTATGTGTCTGAAAGCTTGACTCTGAAGTTTGACAGACAGCTGCTAAATGTGAGTTTGGCTTTCAGAAGCTGAGCAAAGGGGGAATTTTGAAAAAATGGAGACTGAAGAAAAGCAAATGATAGGCAAGTGCCAGACCCATGTTAGCAAGAAACAGACCATTGATATAAAAATAGAACCATCTAGAGGGGAAAGTTGTGTGTGTATCAATAAACATGGTTTAGACTTAACTGATATTATTATTTACATAGTGCCAAAAGTGTGATAAACACATCACAAAAAAGATGCCTGCCTGTGACCCTAAAAACTCCTCAAAGCCAACTGGAAAAGAGTTCACTGTTCTGTAACAGCCACTCCTATCTGCTTGACAAACTCACTAGACCTAACACACTGCTTTCATAAAATTTACCCAAAAAGGGTCATGTGGGGTGTTGAATGGAAGCACCTTTGATCTGAGGATCTCCAATTGACTTATTGTGTTAGGTAATAATTATCCCCAATTTATAAATGGGGAAATGACACTGAAGAGCTGTCACATATAAAGGTTCAGGGCCTGATTCTGATAGACCAGGAATCCAAAGTAACCCCACTGGAGTTACCACAATCTAAGATCAGCATCAGTCAGATCAGAATCAGGCCTGAATGTTTTGCCCAACTGTCACATTCTGACTGATAATCAGGATTAGAAGCCAAGTGGGCCCACTGGCATCCCCCTTTTCTAATCACTAGCCAATGTTATCTACTTATCCATCCAACCAAATTCTGTCCTTGGTTATTTGTGTGCAATAGGAGTGAACAGGAGATGTGGTCATGAACTTGAGGGCAGAATCTATCTGTGTGTGTGTGTGTGTGTGTGTGTGTGTGTGTGTGTGTGTGTGTGTGTGGTACATTTATATGAATTGGAATGAGGTAGAGAGAAATTCAGTTGTATCTTCGGAAGCGTGCTCTATTGTAATGTATTTCAACACATATTATTTGATTTAGCCAAAACTAATCGGCATCACTCCAAAAAAGCTATATAACTACAAATGTACTCACATTCTTTATTGTGAAGGACAGAAGAGACAGACAGGAAACGATAATGTTTCTGCCAAAGTGGTCTGTATCGTTCCAGTTGTCAGAGGAACGTGGCCCTAATTCTCTCTCAGATGCCAAGGAAGTGCTCCGGGGTAAGTGTTCCACTCATCTGGCTGGCTACTGAACCAGCTGGGAAGAAAAACCCATAAACTCAGTTTAGTCAGAGTGCTTGGTCTTGGGGCCACTTCATCTCTTTGTTACAGTAACAAGGTGCATTGTATTAAACCAGTGGTTCTCAACCAGGGGTATTTGTACCCCTGGGGTACAGAGAGATCTTCCAGAGGGTTCATCAACTCATCTAGATAGTTGCCTAGTTTGACAACAGGCTACCTAAAAAGCACTAGTGAAGTCAGTATCAACTAAAATTTCATACAGACAAATTGAGAACGTAAGCAATTTTCCAGTAATAGTGTGCAGTGACTCTTTTGTATTTTTATGTCTGATTTTGTAAGCAAGTAGTTTTTAAGTGAGGCAAAACTTTGGGATATGCAAGACAAATCCGACTCCTGAAAGGGGTACAGTAGTCTGGAAAGGTTGAGAACCACTGTATTAATTTATATATTTTGTCTCAGATTCCCAGAAATGCCCTTGTATAATTTCTCACATGTAACTTACTACAGACATGGACATTTGTCCATGAGCAGTCCTGAAAACCTGGGCCTTTGTGTTTCAGTGCACCAGACAAGGTAAGCAATGAGTTCATATCCAAATGTGTTTGCCTAGGGCAAGTTTTTAGGCCCAGCTCCTCAGCCGATGTAAATCCCCATAACAGAGTTACACCAATTCAGTTACAGAGTTACATCAGTTAAACATTTGGCTCTTAGTGTATCTTTGGCCATGTTTTATTATTTTCCTTGGTCTTTTCTGTTTGTCAGTGTGGTCAAACCTTGATTACCTGAACCCCAGTTAATCAACACTCTCAGTTATCCAGAGAGTGGATACGTGTCCAGAAATTTGACTTCAGCTCATAAGTCTTTATGTGCTAGTGGGACGACAAGGAGCCAGAGCAGATGCGAGGATGGGCCTGGTCTCTAGCATGAAATCTCTGGTATCAGGCATGGAACATTTAGTCTTCTCATCAGGGAAAGCCAGACCACCCTCTCAAAGGATGATAGGGAAGAAATCCTCAGTGAGTGTTCCATGCCATAAGCCCCCCTTCTCTGATTTTCATCAGCCCCACAGATTTCAAATAGGGGGGAAATATTTTTTTTTATTAATTCATGTTTTTATTCCCTATATTTTACATACCATAGAAAAGGATCTATTTGATATTTATTGAATGTGTACACCGTGCATTTGTCATGAGGTTAATATATGTGTAATACAGTTTGCGAAACAAATCAGAGCTATATGAAAGAACTAGGCAGCATGGAACAGCACTTCTAAAGTATGTCCAGAAGCCTGTGAGTGGAAAAAGCTTGACAGAAAAGCAGGTGGTGGAGAAGAGCCTTGATCATGCTGTTTACATATGACTTCTAAAGGAAAGATCCAGAAAGAGACACTAATGAAAGGGCATTACAGAGCTAATGATAATGAAGGGATATTTTAAGAATGCTCAGTGATTTTCCAGTTATATTTCTCAATATCCATAAATAATACTGCAGGGACATCAAATAGCAGGCCTCCTTGGCACAAGAAAACAATGTGATTTTTATAAAAAGCATCATTCTGATTAAAATACAAAAGATTTATATGATTACATCTCCAATGTACTGATGGGAAAGCAGAGTCCTGAGTATTTTATAATGCTGGTCTAACTCTGAAATGTGATTGTAAAAACTGCATCATCGGCTTCTATAGTTTTTCTCTCTGGTTTTCCTGTCAGCAGGCAGCACACACTCAGCCTGGAAGCTGAAAGTCAAGCTGTGTTCTTTTTGGCTCACACATCACCAACAATAAAGATTCTGCAAGTAGAACCTAGGGTCTGGTCCGGAGCCCTTTAAAATTGACGGGAGTCTCTCTATTGACTTTAACAAGAGTTGATTCAATCCCTTAATGATTTTGGAGCTCACGTATGTTTTTTTAAAACTTCGCATTTCACCTTTTAAATTGTAAACATCTGACTTTGCTCAAACGTCCCAGGCTCTTTTCTCCAAGGGGGCTTCTTGTGGAGAAAGTACTCCTCAACCATTTTATGGGTAGCAAAACCTGCCCACAACAGAATAAGTGTAGATTTTAAGAGCCAGATTAGCAAATGTGTTCAGCACTCATATTTTCAAAACTGCTCACATCCCATTTAGGTACTTAGGTGAAGGAACCCAATTTTCAAAGGAGCTCTGCACCCAGGAGCTCCCAAATCTGTCCATAAAATGACAAAGTAAAAGGACACTCACTGTTAGCTATAAATAAAATAATACTTTGTGTTACTAATAACATTCTAGACTGTTGAAGCTAAAATATCCTTTTCACACTGATGGTATGTTTGCTTTGCATTTTGCTGAGCTAAGGGGTGGCACATCCAGCCTCCCCATGGGCTAGCACTATTGCTGTGTGGGAACTGGATTTTTCATTTTGCAAGGAATTCTACAATTTTGAAATTTTTTTCATTCTGAAATAGTACAAAAACAAAAGTTTTGATATTTCCCACAGAACAAAATTCCAATAAATAAATAAAATAATAGTTTCAGGCTGATCAAAATGTTTCATTTAGGTAAATCTGAAATGTTTCAGTCTGAATTTTGAGTTTTTAATGTTTTATATAAAATAAAATTTGAAATAAAAAATCATTCCAAAATGAAAAACTAATATGTTTTATTCCGGAAATGTTGCAATGGGATGTTTTGACATTTTAAAAATGCTTTGTTTCAATTTATTTTCTCTCAAAGTGAAATTTCATCACAATTGACTTGTTTCCATGAAGCAGTTTGTTTTCAGTGAATCAGCATTTTCTGATAGGCTTTCTTGGAACTTTTCCGATGAATTAGTCAAGCTCCTGCTTACTCAAAGGAGCAATAAGAAGCCCTGATCTCTTCGTTACAGTGGTGTAAATGAGGAGTAACTCCAGCGGGATCAGTGGAGTGACACAAGTGCAAAACAAGTGCCCTTGAGAGAAACAGGCCCATTGTATTTGCTGACTCTGAACTGTCCTGATGTGCAACTACATAATAGCTCTGATGCCAGATGTACAGCTGACTCAGCTCAGCTGCCCACCTCTCTACTCCCTTGGTTAAGGATAGGGGTTAGCCCATGTTCTGTGAATTATTTGGGATTATTTATAGTTTTAAAAATATTTTTTACAAAAGCTTTGTTGTTCACCATTAAAGAATGAAAATGACAATATCTGGGGGAACAGCAGCGCAATCATTTAAAACACTCTTGCAATGTAACATGGTTTCACATTAAGCTTCCTGACACCAATGCTGCAGAAGAGATGAATGAAAATGAAGTGTCTGTTATGATGAGAAATGTCAAGGGCAGATATGAGGCAAATGCATACGATTTTACATGAAGAATTGACCTTACATAACAACAGATAATGGTGCTGCCTACCTTTCTTTATCCTAGTTCTTTTGCACTCTTCTTCCCTTAGCAATAAACTACTCCTGAGCTTAAATATATATAAATCCTGAGAGGTCACTGAAAAATGAAATATAAATAGCTGCATGTCTGAACATAACAGTGTTCTGAAACACTGCCCTCTTGTGGCAGTTTCATTATACCACCATGGCTGCAGTAGCATACAGCCTTGTTACAGGTCAAAGGCAGATGTCAGGGGCACCTAGTTGAAGGCAGGAGACAAAATGGAAACATCTTCAAACTGCAGAGATGAAGATAGAGAGTTGGTTTTGTGCAAAAAGAAAATGAATCAGATGAGACAGGTGCCCAGTCAGATGATGACAAGCTAACTGAACTGCTGCCAAGTGAAAAGCAGCCTCGGATTCCCTTGATGGTTTTCTGCACTTCCGTGAGTCTCAGAGCACGTAGAATGCAGTCACCTTGCTGGAGCAGTTCAGTGTCTACATCGACAGACGGTCAAGAAGGTTTACAACTCAGGAAGGCAGGTGACCCTGGATGGCTTTTTCAAAAACTGAACTTGCTTCTTTATCAAGCCAAATTTGCTCTACAGCATCCAGCACATCCTGTCATATAAACCCAGTACAAAGTGTTACAGTAATTTTGCAATAAATATCAGGTGAAGGTATCCTAAATAACATGAATCTTTTTTCTCCGAGCATAAGTCAGGAGATTTCCTGCAATGGATTGTTTCAATATTCATTATTTAATTAAAAAAAAATCATGTTCTTACTGTATGAGTTCTGCTTATTGGTAGTATTTTACCATGTGCTCTCCAATGTGCTTTTAAAAATGAATCAGCATCCGTCTTAATTTTTTGCTGTGTTCATTATTAAATACGGTTATAGCTTTTTGTGTTAATAATGCTGCAGGAATTAGAAGTTTTCTACTAAGGGAGTTTGTAAATTAAATACCAAACCATTTTCAGAACACATGCTTTACGCAGGATAAAAAGTGTGCATACAGACAAGGTCAGCCTATATAGCTGGCAGTCTATTTAAGGCCTGATCCAAAGCCCATAGAAGCCAATGTGAATCTTTCCATTGACTGCAATAGGCTTAGAATCAGACCCTTAATGAACAAATTTCTTGTCCCATGCTAAATGTGTTGACCTCCAGTCCGGGGAATAATCTATGCCAGAATTTATATGGCTCCAGTCAAATGAATTATATACCACAATCTACCCCAAGATTTGATTAGAAGTTCTTGTGAGGCTGTGAGACTCTGAAGTCCTAGGAAGGTAAGTGTTTCATGGTTTAACACCTCTACTGTTGTCTGTTTGTTGATATAACTAATGGATATCACACCTTGAGTGTCCATTGCCATTCTCATTTTGTTTTGATGATGCTGGTTATAGAATCTCCCATTAAGATGTCTATTTCTGTCTATTTCTTTTATGTTTGTACACAGAGAAAAGTGGGTATAGATACTAAAAATGTTTCATCTGTATACAACAAAAGACCTAGAAAACATATTTTGTCTATAAATCTGCTTTAACATAGTTCATCTAAAGAGTAAATAGACTTAAGTAAAATTGCTGGATTTAGGGGATTTTTAAAAAAAAATCATTTATTTACATGGAAAACTTCAATTGTAATATTTGGTTTTCAGTGACGATTTAGGGCCCAATCCTGCTTCTGTTGTCCTTAATGGGAGCAGGGTTAGGTCCGTGGATTTTAGCAGCTGGGTTTACTGAGACCCAAAGGATTAACACATGACTTGCCTAAAATCCTCCAGTGGGTAATAGAACTATAATTAGCTCATTAGAACTGGCTCATAGAACTAGACTCATAGGACAAAATTCTTAAACGTGGGTGCCTACACTTAGGCATCTAATTAAGTGGGCTGATTTGCAAAAACGCTGAACAAGTACAACTCCCACCAAAGTCAGTGGCAGACTGCCCAAGGTTCTGAGCTCTCTGGCCCTGATCCAGCAAAGCACTTAAATGCATGCTTAATGTTAAGCATGTGAGTAGTCTCAGTGAAGTTAATGCGAGAACTCTCCTGCTTAAAGTTAAGCACATACTTAAGTGTTCTGCTGGACTGGCCCCAGAATGCTCAACATCTTGCAAGATCAAGCCAGTAACTGCCAAAGGCCCCAGTCCTGTTGTGCCAACATGACTCATTTTAGTAATCCCAATGAAATTACATGAGTAATCCCATTAACCTATAGTAATAATCTGCCAGTACAAAAAATAGGAACTGAAAGTACAGCTGGTTATTAAATCCATATAAATGAAAACTTAGTAAGATTTTATGACTACCATATTTGGAATAGAATTAAATGGGACTATGGGCAGGAGAATAGGTTTGCAGGGAAAGTCCTAAGTGCTAAAGAGTGTTGTTGTCACTGACTCATTCTGTGAGTTTGGACAAGTTACTTTGACAACCTGGTCCTCAGTTTCCCCATCTGTAAAATAGGAATAAAAATGTTTATTCGTCTTTGTAAAACTCCTTCAAACTCTAAAATGAAAGTGTTCTATCAGTGGAAAATATCATTATCATCATCAATGCAGGAGACCTGCATCTGGGAGCAATGCACATTGGGGACCTGGAGACTGACTGTCACAAACTGACATGTTTAGAAGCTGGTTGAGTTCTCGGATGCAGAATTTGACCCTTGGCCTTCAGAAGGAAAGTGTGAGGAAGGAAACAGAAAAGAAAAAAGATGCTGGTTGCTTGTTTCCAGAGCATCTGTTACAGTATAAAATATCCAAATGCTGGTCTCACCTTCTGGAGATTATTAGAGGGCAGAATGAGAGTGGGAAGGTGGGGATCAGCTCTGAAAAGTCACACCTGGTGCTTGAGGTACACTGATTCATCCAATCACTAGGGCCTCATCTACACTAGGATTTATCAGATCTATGGTTCCCAGTGGGTGCAGCTCCAGCAGTGATACCACCAGTGGAACCTATAAAACAGACAAGTCTCTCAGGAACTCCGGCTCTAGATGATAAAATGGCAAAATCATATGATCTTTGTCTCTGCAGTAGCCTCCATTGCTGCTACCTCCAATGAAGCTCCAACTATTAGGAATTACAGCTAGAGCTGGATGAAATATTTTTTTTGACAAGTTTTGTGTTGAAAAAAGCATTTTTGGGGTCCTGAAGCCTATTCGTTGAATTCAGTGAAAGAGTCGAAAACCATTTAGTTTGGAAAGAGTTGGAATGTTTCAATTCGACTTTTGCTAAATTCACCCAGAATTTGTGAATAGTTCTGATGCTCTGAAAAATGTGTTTTCCCACATATTTACTATTCACTGATTTTTTTTTCTCCCAGCTGTATTAGCAGGGTCATATCCTTAGCTCATGTAAATCAGCATAGCTCCATTGAAATATATGTCTACACTGCAGCTGAGAGGTGTGATGCCCAGTGCAGGAAGACAGACTCACACTAGCTCCATTTGAACTAGCACACTAAAAATAGCAGTTTGAATGTTGCAGCATGGGTGGCGGCTCTGGCGAGCTACCCCAGTGCAAGCCCACCTGACGCCCTGAGTCCAAGTGTGGGTGGCTAGCCTGAAGTGCTGCCTGTGCTGCAACATCCACACAGCTATTTTTAGGGAGCTTGCTTGAGGTGAGCTAGTGAGAGTCTGTCTATCTGGGCTGGGAATCACAACCTCCCAGCTGCAGTGTAGACATACCTGAAGCTAGTGGTGCTAGCATACCCCAGCTGAGGCTCTTAAAGTATAAATCTTCACTTCTGCTCTGTGCGCGTCTCTATCTGTGTATATGGCTGGGAGTCGGGTTGGACACCGGACGATGTCAATTTATAAGCAAGATAAAAGGCAGATGAATGGTTTTCTCTACACTTCTTTTTGGTTGGATTAGTCAGGCTCCAGGAGCAGCTGAAACTTGTCATTTTGTACAAGATCACTTAATAAACTGATCGGCACCTTACTGCTGCCTCAGAGTCACTCTGCTTTTAGGGATGTCCAAACAGATTAAATATCAAAAACAAACTGTGGAGGACAGCCTTGTGAAAAGTGGCTTATGCTAACTGAAGATCAAAGAAAGCTAACTCACAGCTAGCCCTCGGGTTCATTTGAAGACATAGTAGAGAAAGGTAAGTTATGAGACCTTAGCTGATCAAAATTTCTTTACTCATCAGAATGACTGAGGGGTTGAGGTGACACATGGCAAATCATAGTTCAGACAATACTGTTCCTATAACAAAATAATTCACCTCACGCCATATGAAGTGCCCTGCAATCGAGTGACCTGATGTTAACTTTATTAAGGAAATTTGGGGGTACGTTTGACAAAATTGTGACCAGAGGGGGAAAAAAGCACTGGAAAGTATGCATGAACCATGGGTTTTGAGGAAAAAAAGACTATGGACCAATGTTCCATAAGGTGATATGCAGTTTATTTATCACATCAGTACATGTGGAGCTCAGACACTATGGTGATGAGTGCTTTCTAAATGCATGTAAAAAATACAAACCATCTCTCCAGAATCCCAGTCCTGTGCGCTGACCTCTTGACCACAGTGCTCATTATCTTTGTCATCACATTGACGCTGATCTGAGAGGCAAGAAACTTGGGTTCTGTTCCCACCTCTTCTATTGACCTACTGCAGTGGTTCCCAAACTTGTTCCACCGTTTGTGCAGGGAAAGCCCCAGGCGGGCCGGGCCAGTTTGTTTACCTGCCGTGTCCGCAGGTTCGGCTGATTGCGGTTCCCAGTGGCCGCAGTTCGCTGCTCCGGGCCAATGGAAGCAGTTCCCATTGGCCTGGAGCAGCGAACCGCAGCCACTGGAAGCCGCGATTGGCTGAACCTGTGGATGCAGCAGGTACACAAACCGGCCCGGTCCGCCAGGGGCTTTCCCTGCACAGAACAACTTTGGGAACCACTGACCTACTGTGTGACTTTGAGTAAGTCACTTCCCCTTTCTGGGCTTTAGTTTTCCAATCTATAAAATAAGGAGCAAGATAAATTTACCTCTCTTAGTAAAGTACTTTGAGATCTACTGATGAAAAGTACTCTGTTGAGAACTAAGAGTTATTATTTATTATTCTCTTGCAGTGGAAATGTAACTTTTTTAAATGGTTTATTCCTTTAAAAGATATTCGACTTTCTCAAATTTCTCTATATGTTTGGTTTAATGTATAGAAAATATATTCCTGTTATGTGTCTATCTCCTTAACGGACTACCTTGTCTCAAGTCAGATCAACTCTGTTTTGTTTAACTGACACAATAAATCACATAGCAAGAGACTTGAAAAAAGCAATACTAATAGCCCTCATCTAGAGTTGGCATTTTTTTCCGCTTCCAACATTTTAAATGCTGATATATCAGAGTATAAAACACTAAAGAGAGACCTGATCTTTGTTGCCAAGACAATTAAAATGAAGAGCAAATGATATAATAATGGATGAATATGTTACTGTGGGAGCAACTGTGTTAGACCCTTACAGTAATGAAATTTACTATTTGATAGAGCAAAGTGAATACTGTAAAAGGAATTTTGCAAATATTCATTCAGATTCAGTTGAGTCATTCAGTTTTAATGACTTCATTGCTATTAAGCGAATCCTCTCCCTGAATATTATAGCCAACGAGTTTACAATACAAATGTTTGTGGAAACAGAAATTTTGCAGAATATTCATAAAAAGCACATTTCAAATTCATGATATATTTGCACTGGAAACCTGATTCTGGGCCTGATTCAGGAAAGCAGCCTTAATCAGGCAAGCACTTGTGCTTAACTTCAAGCTTGTACTTAAGTCCCATTCTCTTTTGCTACCATTGAAGACAATGGGAGTTTTGCCACTAATGTCAATGATAGCAGGTTTGGGCAGTTTCTTCAGTGAGCTCCAGATGATATTCCAATCCTTTATTTATCAACTTCTGAATTTAAACAAAGTTCTAGATGGAGCTGTCAGCAGGCTTCAGACATCTCTGGTGGTCATCCTTGGTTCCATCATGATCTCCCCAATTGGCCACTCAGGAATGTTGTGGGAGGTATCATTTCTCACCCAACTGGCTACTCTGCGCCCTTGCTGTCATATTTGGAAGAGACGGTGGAGTCATAGGGTGAGATTTAGAGCTGGTCAAGTTTGTCTAATAATTTTTCATCTGAAAATGCCAAAAACCACAACGTCCCATGGTTGCTAAGGACAGAAGGGGACAGACACTGAAGTCTGGCTCTATCTAACACGCCCCAAAGCAGGTCGTTCACCAACTAAGTACACGGGCCACTTGCACCTATTTTAGCCAATGCCTCGTCTTCATACTCTCAGGGCTGTTTTCTTCTAAGTAGCTTTTGTTGAGCACATTGAGCTCTGGCATAGAAATGCCAACTCCTCCGCCTTCCCTTTCATATGAGAGAGACAGAGAGTACTCTGCTGGCACAGACAGTGTAGCTGGTGTTTAGATCAAGTTTCACATGACAGTGCCCTCCTCTGGAAGCTGTTAGGATAAGAGTGAATGCCTGTTGTGCCACACAGCGATGCTAGTTAATTGATGAGCCTGTAAAGAGATTCGTAAGCTGATTGGGGAGTGCATTGTTAATGCTATTAAATATTACTTAGACTGCAGCAAGCTGCATGTTCAACAGTTTAAATTTTAATTGCTTGCTGATGCAGACACAAGACTGAATATATGTAAATCCTATTGAAAGCTAATATCATTTTGGCTGCTCAGATGGATTAGCAGTCACTACAATTAGCAGCATGTGCAGCTAATGATATTAGTGGAGAATCCATCATACAGTGGCATGGGGTGCATTTAAATTTGAGCACAAGAGATGTGCCTCTTTTTTCCCGCTGTAGGGGTATTTCCAACCAGATTATGTACAACCCATACCATATTCTTTAGGGGAGGGCCAGGAGCCAGCAGAAAATGTGACTGACTTACTATAACCTTGAGTGTTTCTCCCCTTTCTCATTATGTTCATGGTTTATGATTCCAGCTAAGAAGCAAATGCCTCATCCATTTTCCCCCCTGCCCTGCTCTTTTCCTGTGACATGGCAATGTTTGTTTGGGGGGTGAAGGCGGCGAGAGAGGGGGGGAAAAAAAGAAACTTCTTTCATGTGGCTAATGCAGTCATTCCAAAACTCATGCCCTATAAAACCTCTTTATCATGTGTATGTGTGTGCCTTATAAATAAAAAACTACATTAAAAATGTTAAGGTTGCAAAGTCAAACATTCAAAAGTTAGGAAATGCCGGAATTGTCTGTGCAAAATGCTATGTTTATTGCACACTATTCAAATCCTGCTCTGAATACAGAATTATTACTTTCCATGTGGGCTTTTCAATGGCACTATGGTATATGAGTGCTTCACAAACATTAATGAATGTACTTTCACAACTTCCTTGCCAGGATATTGGTATATTATTATCCTCATTTTACAAATGGGGAATGGATGCAAAAAGAGATTAAGGTCAAAAGTGTCCAGTGATGTTGGGTGTCAAGACACCTAAGGCTGATTTTTATATAATTAGCATTATATAGCACTTTATATGTTCAAAGCACAGCTCCTATTGACTTCAGTTGCAATTGTGAACGCTCAGACCTTCTGCAAATCAGACCCAGCATCTCAAGTCCAGCACCCAGAAAATGAGGAACATAAAATTAGTGACTACCTGCTAAAAGTTTGGTTTAAGTGACTTTCCCAGTATCACCCAGGAATTCCGTGACAGAGGTAGAATATAATTCTCCTGGACAACATTCAACTGCCTTACCCATGTGTCCATTCTTTCTCTTCCTGCCATCCCTTGTCTCATTCACTACATGTCTTCCAACTTCTGCAACAAATGAAGCAGGGGTCCTACAGACAACAGCTTCTGTCACTACACAGTCCTGATTGGTCCCTGGAGCAGGTCCAGCCTGTGCACTGAATGAGGCAGTCCTGTGGAAAAAAATAGTAAGGGATCCTGTAATTAATGACTGTATCATAATGGAAACACACAAGGGGTCTGATTTGCACAGGCAGTCTTAATGTTAGCATTTCCTCATTTCTGAGTGCTTGACTTTGCAACTGAAATGTTCTTTTAACACAGGTTTTTGTGTGTGATTTCCTAGATTTTTCTGGTAGCAATAATAGGTTGTCATCCTCCATGGTATTAAGCTCTAGAGGGGAATGAGAGAGACTTTGCCAATGGGCTTCACAGCTTTTACTGACAGCAGAGGAATGTTGAGACTCGGGAATTCAGAGTTCAGTTCCAGGTTCTGGAAGGGAGTGTGCTCTTGCGGCCACAGATCTTCTGCCCTGTTCTCTCAAGCCTGTCCCCTCCAGCCTGTCCTGGCCTCAGTCCTCTTATTTCTTTCCCTGTCCCCAGCTCCTCATCTCAGTCTCCTTGCCTAGGAAGCCCCATTCTCCACTGTACTGGGCTTTTTATCCTAGTCTTAGTCTCCTTGCCCAGCCAGTTCCAGTCTTCCCCCCAACCCACTCGGACTCTTGTCCCAGTAATCTCTTTGTCTAGTCAGTCACAGTTCTCCCACTCTCACCCTGACTGGAAGCTTGCACTTTCTTTGCCCTATTCCTAGACCTCTCTTTTGTCCCATCTGCATTCCAGTCAGGCAGTTTCCTTCTCCATGCCACCTGGCTGACAAGAGGGTGAGCTTTGAGGACACAGGAGAGATAGTCTCCTGCTTTCAGTTCCTTTTCCTGGCACCACAGCAGCCTGGAGCAGCAATTTCAGTGAAGACAAGGCCTAAAATTTGACACCTAAAAGTATATTTTGGCCTGTGAGTAATTGGCCTGATTTTCAGAATTGCTCAGTACCGATAGCTTCTACTTATATCAGTGACCCAGAACCTCTGCAAATCAGGCCACCTATTTAGGTGCCTAACTCAAGCTACCTTACTTCAGGCCCCTGGTTTTGAAAAATTTGGCGTCGGTGTTTAAAGCTAAGCAAGAAAAAACGAAGAATCCCCTCAACATCAGAGGCGGTTTTAGAAAAGTATTGTCCATCTGCATATGCAAATAACATTTGCACGCATGCAAATCTAAGAGAGGTTTTATGCCCAAAATTTTGCACACACAAAACTAGTATTGCAAATGGAAAGGCTGCTTTGGAGCCCAAGCAAATCAAGTAACTTTACTTCAATTATAAGCTCTTTTGGGCAGGAGGCCATCTTGTTGTTTTGCATTTGTACAGCATCTCACACAGTGGGGTCCTTCTCTAAGACTGGGGCTCCTTGGCACTATGGAAATACTATAAAAAGTAATAATAATGATAACTTAGAACTTTTAAGAGTTCTTAGCCACAGCAGCAATACTCCTAGAAATAGCCATCTCTTGAGACAGGTGGCTGACAAATGGCTGGCTCATGATAGCATACCACATATGTCACAAAAGGGGCATAGACAATACTGTTCAGTTGCTTCTTATTTCAAGTGATTTCTTCATTGCAGAGAACCCCATTTATCTTCATTCTACGCAGCTCTCCTGTTATCCCATTTTTCTGTTGCTTAAATAATTGGCTTAAGAAATAGTGGATAATGAAACTGTAATAGTCACATTATTTATATGTATATATTAAATGATCTCACATCATTTCAAGCTTCCTCCTTCACTCTTTTCTATTGTGTCCTTTATTGTGGGGATTCATTTGACACATGGTCCCTGGTAAGTTTTGGACAGCATGAGAACTGTTACTATAACCGTTTCTAAAAAGGAGGAGTGAAATCGTGACCTCACTGAAGTCAATAGTTGACTTCATTTGCCATTGATTTCAATGTGTCCACAATTTCTCTCTGGGTTTTTTATTGGGGTTGAGAGAGGTGTTAGGTGACTTCAGTACCATGAAAGGTGCCTGCTTGACAAATCTGGAATGAAGTCTTCTGCTTTGTGCACATGTAACTCAAAGCGAAAATACAATTTTTCCCCCCCTCTGGTTAGCCCACCCCTTCTAGGCTAGAACTTCAGCATGTGACCTAGAGGTAAAAGTCTCCATTGACCTGCTGTATTGTTTTTAATTGTGATTTTGAGGTGTTTTCTTTTTTACTGAGTGGTCAATGAAGGTCATTTTTCAAAGCAACTAATGGAAGTCCTACAGCTAACTCCCCAGACACCATTTTGAAAATCCCTGTGCACAGGTAAATCCATATACCGTACATTGCTAAATCACATGCACTGCTTTTTAAAATGTAGCTTTAAGCTGCAGTGCTGTTCCATTAGTTTCATTATGTTTGAATTATAGGTGCAGCAGTGGGGCCATGTGTAGCCATCCAAGACAGTGGGACAAACACCAAGAAGAATATACAAGCCATGAAAGTACATCTTGGGAAGGGAGAACCACTGGTTTTTCCTGTTTGAAAAAGGCTTTTAGACAATGCTGTTATGAAATATTGCTGCCCCATTATTTAAGATCCTTTTAAGGAGCAGTCTTCTTCCACATCCCCACCACAGAAATGTTAATCTTATCACAGGTATCAATTGTTTGGATAAAAGAAGAGGAACTGCTCCTTAAAAGGATTTTAAATAATGTCATTAAGAAATATAGCAGCATTTTCCCCCAAATGAGAGTACAAGCCAAGAGTGTACTAAAGGGAAGGGATCTTTTTAAAATGTCTTTAAATAATGTTACTCTACTTCTTGGCAATACTTTTTAAAGCCATTTAAAAAGCAGCTTTACTTTGGACAGCTTGACAGCTCAGTTAGTTGTGTGTGACTGTAACATACATTCCCAGGAGAGACCGAAGAACTTGTGAATGATGCTTGGCATTTCAGGCTGGTTGGATTTGGGAGCACTATGACTACATAGCTTTATGTCTTCAAGGGTGGGGAATGGTTATTTAGCGAAGCACCATACAAGTTGATAAGATTGGGTCTTCTGTTCTCAGATAATCATATGAGTGCTAGTGGGGTTACATTGCAGAGGTCTGTGAAACCACATTGCTTGGTTTGGGACTTTGTTACAAAATAGAAATTTGGTTCAAGTTTGCCAAAAGATTAGTCAAGTTCAATCAAGCCAAACTTCAAGGGGACGATTTTTTTAAATTTGAGTTCTTCAAGCTCAAAATCCAAAGCAAAGCAAAATGCCCCATGAAGAACAAAAAGGTTTCAGCAAACCCCGGTGAACCAAAACTGCAGAATGTCACAGAGCTCTAGCCACTCAGGGCAGGTCTACACTGCAATTAAACACCTGCGGCTGGCCCATGTCAGCTGACTTGGGCTCATGGGGCTTGGACTATAGGGCTGTTTAATTGCAGTGTAGGTGTTTTGGCTCAGGCTGCAGCCCAGTCTCTGGGACCTTCCCACCTTGTGGGATCCCAGTGCCCAGGCTCCAGCCTGAGCCTGAATGTCTACGCTGCAATTAAACAATCTCATGGCTCGAGCCCCACAGGCCCGAGTCAACTGACATGGGCCAGCCACAGGTGTTTAATTGCAGTGTAGACATACCCTCGGAAGATCCAGGATCAGAATTTGGATCTATGCATGCCTCTTCACTGGATACCATACGTGCATTTGAGTCCTGTCACTTTGAATTTATCATATGCAAAATGTTGGCCCATCAGTAGGAACTCAATACCAGATTATCCCAGCCCAAGCACCCTCACCCCCAGCAGAGTAAAAGGGTGTAATTTGCACCAGTACCTACAAAGAGCCCAAAGTACCCAACAGTCAGCGCAATAATGCACCCCCTCCTCCTTCTGAGCATAGTACTGTGTGGAGAGCATTGCACCAGCTATGCACAGTCAGCAATCTCAGTCAGGATAAGGGCTATGGCCTGAGTAAACAGAGAGGGTGGCTGGCTGAAAGGAGCTTCTCTGAAGGCCCCAGACCAAACCTATGTAATCACAGTGACTAAAGGAAGGCATAGTGTCAAGCTGCCCCAGCCATCTTTAAACTACCATAAACCCCATAGTCACAGTAGGAAGGGGAGTTCATGGAATCTGGTTCATGGAGTTCATGGTTGTATGTCTTCATGGGTATTGATGGCCTGTGGTCATATTGGATCATCTTGTGTGATGGGACATGATCCTGGGAAGAGAATGGGGACAAGGGAATGAATTTATCTTAAGGAGTCCATATCCCCAAGAGGCCTTGAGCCAGCCAGCCAAAAACAGTAACGTCTTACCTGCCTTGGTGTGTTAGTATGCACCATATGTCTTCTATAAGCACTCCTATTTAGTGTCCTAGTTTAGGGACCATTGTAGAATGTCCCTTGCATTCTTACTTGGCTTTGGGAAACATGGATACATAGTGCCAAATGCACATTCAGGGCCAGTTCTTGTACAATCCCTATTGAATTGTTCACCTTCCAGTGGAACATTGGCAATTGGAAAAACACCAGTGCTAGCAGCAAAGACGCAGAAGGTTTTAGGAACAACATGATTAAATATGTCATCTGTGTATTTTTCATTAGTTCCTTTGCTTGTTTGCTAGTAACTCAGATCATTATGTGTCCTGATCATTATTGTTTTTGTAGTTGTTAATTTTTAATGAGCTGAAACAGAAAAAGCTCTTGTTCATCACTCACATGACCAGAATGTGAGACAATTTTTTCCATCTACTCTCAATTATTTCAGGAGAGTTTGGCAAACATCCCATAGCCAAGGATCCAAGGACAACTTAATCTTTCATCTCTCAGCTGCACAACTTCTCATTACAATGTGAAAAGATTTAGTGTAAAATCTGGGGTTGGGGTGTAATATTTGTGTAATATTCTACTCCCTTGTTTTTAAATTCATAAATTCCTAGATTCTAAGCCCAGAAGGGACCATTATAGTCACCTTGTCTGACCTCCTGCATAACACAGACCATAATAGTTTAATGTTTAAACTTGTTTTGCTGACCAAATTTGTATATACCTAGAGTTTTATGTAGACCAGTAACAATTCAAATGGCTGAAATCCATAATTATTATATCAGACCACCAGGTGCTGTGAAGCATACCTTTTAAGGAAGGTTACTCCTATCCCATAGCAGCTTGAAAGATAGAGATTTGAAGTTGCGACTATTGCAAAGAGCAAATCTATGGCTCCATGTTCGATAAGATTCATACTCTGAAACCTGATTTGTTGCAGATGTATATTATGTTTCTCCATAGACAAAGATCAAGTGTGTATTTTCAGTCTGGATCACTTAGATTTGTCTCCATGACAAAGCACAGTGTGTGTGATTCACTTTGTCAAAGTGGCCATCTTGGTGTGACAGGGAATGCCCCTGCAGATAGGTTAGAGGGGCAAAGTCTACACTTAAAGATGCAGCCCATAGAAAACAGCCTTACAGGTACATAGCAATATATATCACATTATATCTTAAAAATTCATCTGAATAGCTGAAAAGTAGTGTTTAAATATTACTGATGCCCCATGGCATGTGACTGAATCATAGAATCATAGAATATCAGGGTTGGAAGGGACCTCAAGAGGTCATCTAGTCAAACCCCCCGCTCAAAGCAGGACCAATTCCCAACTAAATCATCCCAGCCAGGGCTTTGTCAAGCCGGGCCTTAAAAACCTCCAAGGAAGGAGACTCCACCACCTCCCTAGGTAACGCATTCCAGTGCTTCACCACCCTCCTAGTGAAATAGTGTTTCCTAATATCCAACCTGGACCTCCCCCACTGCAACTTGAGACCATTGCTCACGACTGTTGACTCATATCCAGCTTCTCGTCCACTGTGACCTGTGTCCTTTTCTGCAGAACTGCTACCTAGCCATTCGGTCCCTAGTCTATAGCAGTGCATGGGATTCTTCCATCCTAAGTGCAGGATTCTGCACTTGTCCTTGTTGAACCTCATCAGGTTTTTTTTGGCCCAATCCTCTAATTTGTCTAGGTCCCTCTGTATCCGATCCCTACCCTCTAGTGTATCTACCATGCCTCCTAGTTTAGTGTCATCTGCAAACTTGCTGAGAGTGCAGTCCACACCATCCTCCAGATCATTAATAAAGATATTAAACAAAACCGGCCCCAGGACCGACCCTTGGGGCACTCCGCTTGAAACCGGCTGCCAACTAGACATGGAGCCATTGATCACTACCCGTTGAGCCCGACGATCTAGCCAGCTTTCTATCCACCTTACAGTCCATTCATCCAGCCCATACTTCTTTAACTTGGTGGCAAAAATACTGTGGGAGACCGTATCAAAAGCTTTGCTAAAGTCAAGGAATAACACATCCACTGCTTTCCCCTCATCCACAGAGCCAGTTATCTCATCATAGAAGGCAATTAGGTTAGTCAGGCATGACTTCCCCTTAGTGAATCCATGCTGACTGTTCCTGATCACTTTCCTCTCCTCTAAGTGTTTCAGAATTGATTTCTTGAGGACCTGCTCCATGATTTTTCCAGGGACTGAGGAGAGGCTGACTGGCCTGTAGTTCCCCGAATCCTCCTCCTTCCCTTTTTTAAAGATGGGTACTACATTAGCCTTTTTCCAGTCATCTGGGACCTCCCCCGATCGCCATGAGTTTTCAAAAATAATGGCTAATGGCTCTGCAATCTCATCCGCCAACTCCTTTAGCACCCTCGAATGCAGCACATCCAGCCCCATGGACTTGTGCACGTCCAGTTTTTCTAAATAGTTCCAAACCAATTCTTTCTCCACAGAGGGCTGGTCACCTTCTCCCCATATTGTGCTGCCCAGTGCAGCAGTCTGGGAGCTGACCTTGTTTGTGAAGACAGAGGCAAAAAAAGCATTGAGTATATTAGCTTTTTCCACATCCTCGGTCACTAGGTTGCCTCCCTCATTCAGTAAGGGGCCCACACTTTCCTTGATTTTCTTCTTGTTGCCTGAAGAAACCCTTCTTGTTACTCTTAACATCTCTTGCTAGCTGCAACTCCAAGTGTGATTTGGCTTTCCTGATTTCACTCCTGCATGCCTGAGCAATATTTTTATACTCCTATAAATTTGTGAGGATGTGTTGAGGGTCTCTAATGAAAAGATTCTGCCTCAGCATCTCTGTTTTAAACAAAAATAAAAAGGAAAGGCCATAGGAGTCTCAGGCTGCAGGGCCGGCTTTGGGCCGATTCCCCCAATTCCCCCGAATCGGGCCCCGCACCTAAGAGGGCCCCGCGCCCGCGCCTGAGAGGGCCCCGCACTCTAAAGAAGAGCGGCAAACTTAGGCACCTTTTTAATTTTTACTCATCCAGCGGCGCTCCGGGTTTTCAGCGGCACTTCAGCAGCGGGCCCTTCACTCGTTCCGGATCTTCGGCGGCATTTTGGCGGCGGGTCCTTCGGTGCCGCCAAAGACTCGGAGCGAGTGAAGGACCCGCCACCGAAGTGCTGCCGAAGACCAGGAGCGCCGCCAGGTGAGTCATCCCTGCCGGGGCCCCGTCGAAACTATTTGAATTGGGCCCCGCACTTCCTAAAGCCGGCCCTGTCAGGCTGAGCAGCTGTCTCTGTGATACCAGTCTTGTACATGATGGTTGTGGTTTCATAGCCTGTTGCTCATATTAGAATCTTGCATATGTGTTCAGCAGTTAAGTATAGACCCACCACATAAAAATCACAAGTTGTTTCTTGATGATTAACATATCAGTTTGAAATATTCCAAATGCTGCTGTCTTGCCTGATAAAAAGAATAATATATTGGGTGTGAATGTGACTAGCAAGGGGTGCGGGGGGGCAGAGGGAGAGAGACAAGAATGTAAGCCCAGCCTCAGTTTTCTGAGAATGGAACAGCTTTCAGAAAAACAGTCTTTTTTTTTTCTTCCCGCTCCAGATGTTTGTAAGCCGGATGCTTGCCACTGATCTGCAAACTTTGTTTTACTGGAGTGCTTTGAGGGCTGCCCAGGATAGGAGAACAGAAAAGATTCCACAAATGAAGCAGAACATAAACATTTTGCTGGCTCATAAGACATTCTGGTAAGAGTGCCTTTTCAAATCAATTGACAAAGGAGGTAGGAAGGGTTTCAAGATCCCCACAGATTACAGAATCCTGTAGCAGAATAAAGCAATTTATAAATTCTTGTCCAGCCATTTTTCAAATCCATACCTTGCATGGAGCTAGCCTTTGCGTGTTCTGTTCCCCTGCTCTCGAGTTTAACACATGCCTTCTTATTCCACTGATGAGCAGAGTGTCTAGATTCAGAGTTGGTGGTATGTTCTTTTTCTGTGCACATATATGGACATACACAAAATCACTATCTCTCAGAGGCAGATCAGCAGTCAGACATGGAATGCATCACACATATCAAACCTAATATCTAGTATATTCAGATTTTCACAAAGACAAACATGCATGCTATGTAAGTGAAATACAGTAATAAAGTGGAGATTATCTTGAGTGTGTGAAGTATAACATTAGATTCTGTCTGACACATAATGAGACATAGTGGGTCTTCTAGACTGAAAAACAAACAAACAAAAACCCCACAGCAACAAGTCTCTGGGTCAAAAGACTCGAGCTCACAGGTCTCGTGTTACAGCACCAAAACCAGCAGTGTAGTTGCTGGAGGTCCATCTCTGAAACCTGGGGGAGGCAGCTCCAGAGCCTGAGCTCTAGCCGAAGCAGCAACCTCTACACTGCTCTTTTTGCCCCATGAGCCCAAGTCTGTAGACCCAGGTTCTGAGACTCACCTCCTCTACTGGGGGGTTTTTTCTCAGTGTCGACATACCCTATATTTCTCCTCTCACCTTTTAGAGAGACAAAGTGGGTGAGGTAATATTTTTTATTGGACCAACTTCTGTTGGTGAGAGAGACAAACTTTCGAGCTAGACAGAGCTCTTCTTCAGGTCTGGAAAAGGTACTAAAGAGTGTCACAGTTAAATACAAGATCAAACAGATTGTTTAGTGTAAGTAGTTAGCACAGATTCTAAAGAACCCTTCAAGGTGAAGTGGCCTATTGATACCGCTATAGCCATAGGACAATATGGAAGATTAGTGGGTTACAGATTGTTGTAATAAACCATAAATACTGTGTCTTTCAGACCATGATTTTTAGTATCTTGCAGAGTAATGAATTTAAGCTCCCAAGCTTGTCTTCTGAAGGTGTTGTGGAGGTTTCCTCTGAAGAGGAGAACTGATAGGTCACCTATAGAGTTATTGCTTTGTGAAAAGTGTTCACTCACAGATGATATGGTGGTGTTGTCTTTCGTCATTTTCTTGTGTGAGGTCATTGGAGAGTGTAATGATTATCTGGTTTCACCCACATAATTGTTATTGTTTGGGGGGGGTGATTGGGTGGTCACCCCACACTTGCCCTGAAAGGGTTAATAAAGACTAAGAAAGGGGCTAAGTAACTCAACAGGCCACATGAGAGGAATCATGTGGCTAAGTAATTCCCCGACTGAGTGAGGAAGCACAATTAGGGAGGAACGAGCTTGGCTGGGGCTATAAAGGCAAGAAATTGGCAGCAGAAGGAGGCTGTTAGAAAAGTCTGCAGTCATTCCCTGAGAGAAGGGAGATGTGTTAGGGCTGGCAAACCCAGGGAGGGGGGAAGCCCGGAAGGTAAGACGGGGGTCAGGGAAAGGCAATAAGGTCTAGATCAGGGGTCAGCAACCTATGGCACGCTTGCAAAAGGTGGCACACAAGATGATTTTAGTGGCACTCACACTGCCTGGGTCCTAGCCACCGGTCCCAGGGGCTCTGCTGCCAGCCTAGGGTCCTACTGCTGGCCCCTGGCCACCTTGGGTCCCATCCGCCAGCCCCGCTCAGCCCGCTGCTGGCCCTGGATCCCGGCCACTGGTCCCAGGGGCTCTTTTGCCATCCTCGGGTCCTGGCCACCGGCCCAAGGCTCTGCAGCCGCCCCCAGCTGTGGCCCACTGGCCCAGCCTGGGGCAGTGAGGGGTGCAGACAGCGGCAAGAGGGGGCACAGCTCAGCACCCCCACCTTAAAAATTGTTCCAGCACCACTGTACTGGGATATTTTTAAGTTCTGATTTGCTGCTTACATCACTATCCCGTCACGTGGAACAGCGCATTGTGTTTGACGTTGTGTGTGTCGTCTGTCACCATATTTTTTTCCACTGTGAGTTGAGGGGTACATTTGACAAAATGTCAGCTCCTAAGAAAGCAAAGTTAGACCATTCATTTCAGCCTTCTTGGACAGATACATTTGGATTTATTCAAAAGAAGGACCGTGCTGTTTGTGCTTTCTGTTGTGAAAGTGTTGTTTGTCGCACATCAGGTGTTCGACGACATTTTGAAACGAAGCACGAGAAAGCCTTTCTTGATGAAGCAGACAAGACTGAATCGATCAAAAAGGCAGTAGCAGGATATGAGAAGCAAAGCAGTGTTTTTAAATGCTTAAGTGTAAGTAAAAATCAAACTACAGAAGGAAGTTACAAGATTGCACAGTGCACTGCAAAAAACGGAAAGCCATTTACAGATGGGGAATATATAAAAGAAGTTTTTCTCAGCAGTTCTGAGGTTTTGTTCAATGATTTGCCAAATAAAGATGTGATCGTATCTAGAATAAATGAACTACCTGTCTTTGCCAGAACAGTTGAGAGACGCATAAGCGAAATGGCAGAAAACATTAATGAAAAGCAGTCGACTGCATTAGAAGACTAAGCAGTGCTTAGTATTGCAGTTGATGAGAGCATGGATATAAACGACATTCCATGTTTGGCAGTTGTTGCAAGATATTGTGCTTCCGATGAAATCCAAGAGGAACTTTGTTGCCTAAAACCCCTGCATGGCACAACAAAGGGGGAAGATATAGTGGAAAGTTTTGTAAACCATTTTGAAGAACGAGGAGTTGACATCAGAAAAATATTTTGTGTGACAACAGATGATGCTCCTGCCATGGTCGGAAAACAAAAGGGATTTGTAAAGTTACTTAAAGATCAAATTGGCCGCCCAACAGTCAAATTTCACTATATCATCCATCAAGGAAACCTGTGTGCTAAAACTTCTAATTCAGAGCTTAATAATGTGATGAATACAGTGGTGCGAATTGTGAATTTCCTTGTTCCTCAATCTGCTTTGACTCACAGACAGTTTCAAGTACTGCTAGAAGAGAGGGACAGTGCTTATAATATCAGAGGGGTAGCCGTGTTAATCTGAATCTGTAAAAAGCAACAGAGGGTCCTGTGGCACCTTTGAGACTAACAGAAGTATTGGGAGCATAAGCTTTCGTGGGTAAGAACCTCACTTCTTCAGATGCAAGTAATGGAAATCTCCAGTGGCAGGTCTAAATCAGTATGGATATAACGAGGTTAGTTCAATCAGGGAGGGTGAGGTGCTCTGCTAGCAGTTGAGGTGTGAACACCAAGGGAGGAGAAACTGCTTCTGTAGTTGGATAGCCATTCACAGTCTTTGTTTAATCCTGATCTGATGGTGTCAAATTTGCAAATGAACTGGAGCTCAGCAGTTTCTCTTTGGAGTCTGGTCCTGAAGTTTTTTTGCTGTAAGATGGCTACCTTTACATCTGCTATTGTGTGGCCAGGGAGGTTGAAGTGTTCTCCTACAGGTTTTTGTATATTGCCATTCCTGATATCTGACTTGTGTCCATTTATCCTCTTGCGTAGTGACTGTCCAGTTTGGCCAATGTACATAGCAGAGGGGCATTGCTGGCATATGATGGCATATATAACATTGGTGGACGTGCAGGTGAATGAGCCGGTGATATTGTAGCTGATCTGGTTAGGTCCTGTGATGGTGTTGCTGGTGTAGATATGTGGGCAGAGTTGGCATCAAGGTTTGTTGCATGGGTTGGTTCCTGAGTCAGAGTTGTTATGGTGCGGTGCGTGGTTGTTGGTGAGAATATGCTTAAAGTTGGCAGGTTGTCTCTGGGCGAGGACGGGCCTGCCTCCCAAGGTCTGTGAAAGTGAGGGATCATTGTCCAGGATGGGTTGTAGATTACTGATGATGCGTTGGAGAGGTTTAAGCTGAGGACTGTAGGTGATGGCCAGTGGAGTTCTGTTGGTTACTCTTTTGGGCCTGTCTTGTAGCAGGAGGCTTCTGGGTACACGTCTGGCTCTGTTGATTTGTTTCTTTATTTCCTTGTGTGGGTATCGTAGTTTTGAGAATGCTTGATGAAGATCTTGTAGGTGTTGGTCTCTGTCTGAGGGGTTGGAGCAGATGCGATTGTACCTCAGTGCTTGGCTGTAGATGATGGATCGTGTGGTGTGACCGGGGTGGAAGCTGGAGGCATGAAGGTAGGTGTAGCGGTCGGTGGGTTTTTGGTATATGGTGGTGTTAATGTGGCCATCGCTTATTTGTACAGTGGTGTCTAGGAAGTGGATCTCCCTTGTAGATTGGTCCAGGCTGAGGTTGATGGTGGGGTGGAAGCTGTTGAAATCATGGTGGAATTCTTCCAGGGTCTCCTTCCCATGGGTCCAGATGATGAAGATGTCATCAATATAGCATAGGTAGAGAAGGGGCATGAGTGGACGAGAGCTGAGGAAGCATTGTTCCAGGTCAGCCATAAAAATGTTGGCATATTGTGGGGCCATGCAGGTGCCCATAGCAGTGCCACTGGTCTGGAGGTATATATTGTCACCAAATTTGAAATAATTGTGCGTGAGGATAAAGTCACAGAGCTCAGAGGACCTACAGTCCTCAGCTTAAACCTCTCCAACGCATCATCAGTGATCTACAACCCATCCTGGACAATGATCCCTCACTTTCACAGACCTTGGGAGGCAGGCCAGTCCTCGCCCACAGACAACCTGCCAACCTTAAGCATATTCTCACCAGCAACCACGCACCACACCATAACAACTCTAACTCAGGAACCAACCCATGCAACAAACCTCGATGCCAACTCTGCCCACATATCTACACCAGCAACACCATCACAGGACCTAACCAGATCAGTTACAACATCACCGGCTCACCCCCTTTTGCTGCTCCGGCCGGCCGGGCATTTTTTGCTTGGGGTGGCAAAAAAGCCAGAGCCGGCCCTGCATGCAAGAACTGGAATCAGAATTTTCTGACAGATTTTAAGATTTCCAGCGATTTGGCCCAATGCTTTCTTTCCTAATTAAACCTGAAAAGTTCAACAAAAGCTACTTGAATTTGTCTGTATTTCAGTGGATGGGTGTTGAAGATTTCAAAATGCAGCTCATTCAGTTAAAAAGCTCAGAATTGTGGGTATCGATGTTTGGAGATCTGCAGAGTGCACTTGAAGCTACCGAGAGAGATCATGGAGCCTCTGTTCTGATCTGCTGGATGTCTCTGCCAGTGTAATTTTACTGTTTGAAGAAAATTGCGTTTGCATTTGGATCCACATACCTGTGTGAACAGGTATTTTCACACATGAAATCTGTCCTTGGTCCCTCTCGGAGCCGGTTAACAACTGATCACTCAGAAGCCTGTGTGCAGCTTAAACTATCCAAATACTTGCCAGACATTGGAAAACTCAGCAAGGAAAAGCAAGGGCAAGGATCACACTAAACTGATAAGATCTGCATTTTAATTTAATTTTAAATAAAGCTTCTGAAACATTTTGAAAACCTTGTTTACTTTACATATAACAGTAGTTTGGTTATATAATATATAGACTTATAGAGAGACCTTCTAAAAAATGTTAAAATGGATTACTGGCATGCAAAAACTTAAATTACAGTGAATAAATGAAGACTTGGCACACCACTTCTGAAAGGTTGCTGACCCCTGGTCTAGATTAAGGAAACAGACCTTGACTGCTGGTTAGAGGGTCCTTGAACCCGGAGTAGAAGGTGGGCCTGGGTTCCCTTGCCAGCCACTGGTCTATCTATTGGTCTGTTAATGCTTTCCTGATGAGTGGCATACAATGATAATTTGTTACTGTGAAACCCATAATGACTTTTAATTGTGGCTCCTAATGTCATACACTGTCATTTAAATCTCAATGCCTGTCACTTCCTTGTTCTAGCCCTGAGAAAATACAGCCTTTCCCCCCTTCAAACAGCTGCATTAGCACATAGTTTATGCTTGCCTAGGATGGGCTAAGTGAGTCAGAAAATGCTGGCTTCTGAAATTATCTGCTGTGATTTAGTCAGGGTGAAAAAACATAACCTATTAGTTACTATTATTCCCATGCTCTAAATATAAAAGATGTACTGCCATTTTAAATGTGCCAAATTACACGTTTTGTTTGTTGGTTTGTTTGTTTTAAAGTACTCTAGCATGTGGCTCTTGCTCTGTTTTCTAGAATGAGACAAAAGATGGTTTAAGAAATTACCAGTGTGGTTGCTTTCATGTCCCAGGACACAATTCTGGCCCCGTTGAAGTCCGTAGGACTTTACCTTTGTGTTCAATGGGGTCAGGATGTCACCCTTGGAACTTTTAAATCACCATATTTTTTTCTACCATTTTGTAGTAGAAGGTAAAGGTTACCTAGAGAATCACACCAATAAGACAGCAAATAATGTTAGTGAAGTTCTTATTCAAGAAATGTACTGCAAATTAAAGTGCTTGAACACTCAGCTAATTTCCAAATTTCAATGTAAGTCACTTATGTAAACTGCCTAGTACACAAGGTTACAAGCAAGGGTTGAATCAGAAAAATACCCCAATAGAAGACCTAATTGCTTTACTACTTCTTCATATGGCTGATGTAAATGTAGAGCAACAACTACCATTTTACATTCAAATGGTTAAGCCAGATAATTGTGTCAGGAGTAGCGGAGTGTATCACTGTGATGCCTCCTTCGTATTTGTGAATCAGGCATTGAATTGTTATATGTTCCAGGGTCTGTTCTGGGTGACTACAGTCACACACTGGAGAGTATTTAATTTTCCATTTGTGCAGCAAGTATCTGCATCTGCCATGATTTGGCAGATGTGATTTAGGGTTGCCCAGGAGCTTTGCAGGAAATCGAAGCCAGGGATCCCCTGCACCAGGTCTTTCATGAGGTGTTTGACTTCTTGTGAACTCCATTCGGCTTTCCAAGCTTCATTGGAGTTGAAGTTGCATTGACAAAGGTTAAATGCATGGGTCCAAAAGGGCTTACACAACTTCAAGCAGTAGTGAGGGATGTTGTTAAATTCCTGGTGGATGAGGAGCTGTTCATTTTCCATGATCCGCTGGAATTCCCAAAGTTTTGTGTCATCACAGTGAATGGCTGGGGGAGCAATGTGTGATAGCACCGGCAGCCCAGGTGATGGGGTCAACTTGAGGGTTCCAGTGATGTGCCACATTACAGTGTTCAGTTGACATCAACAAGTGGAGTTTGGCTACTTCTGGTCCATAGTGGTGCAGAGTTCACTGTAGGACATGACCCCACTCCAACCTATCTCAGAGTGAAGTTGCATCGCATGCTAACCTTCCACAACCATCTGAAGAAGGTAGCCACCAAGACAAGGGTCAACCTGGTCCAGAAACCGGCAAGCACAGGCTGGGGAGCATCAGCTCAGTGATACGGACATCACTGATGGCCCTTGTGTACTCTGTAGGTGAGTACTGTGCATCTGTATGGACCAGAAGTAGCCACACTCAACTTGTTGATTTACTAAATATTCCTCTACTTATATAAGACTAAGACTATTGATGAAAGCTAGATATGGACTAGCAAAGAACTTTGAAAAATAAATACATTTTCAAAGAGCTGTTCATGAACAATTCACAAAACTCACTGAATAGATTGGCTGCAATGAATAAATCAACCAGTTCTAGTGGTAGACACTGCAGAGACCATTTGTCTTGTTATGAACCTGCACTAAGAAAAGTGGGACTGTTTTGTAAATAGCATAATCCCCTTTATCCTGGGAGAAATATAGAATTCAATAAAAATATCATAAGCACCTGGTGAGTGACTTCCAAAGGTGAATGGCAATGTGAAGTCAGCACCTGGGTGAGAGTGAGGAGCTATTTCCGTAGGACCCCGCATAGTGGTCTGAATTCTCATTCACACTAAGGCTCCTTTAGACTGCCAGTGTGGCATAAAGAGGCCTTAGTATAAATGAAAACCTGCCCTGGGAACCTGGGACCTCTGGATCTTAAAACATAAGTCTGTACAACTTGAGCTAAACAACAGTAACAGATTAATGAAACTTTTGCATGATCCAGTCAGTGGAGTGGGACAAAAACACAACTGGCCAGTGTATTTATGTGTGGTTAGCTATCTCTGCTGTTAGCCAGGCAAGAATGCCCACAGCAAAGGAACGAGCAGGAAATGGACAGGAAACTGTGAGTTTGTGACTTTGTTCCATTTACTGCTTTGATTTTTCTAAACCCAAAGTCGAAAGTTATAAATGTTCATATTAATAGTCATGAATAATAATACAAGAGAGAATATAGGCTAGGATTTTCAACTGAGCCTAAAGGAGTTAGGCACTCAACACCCATTGAACTACAAAGGGAGCTGAGTGCCTGATTCCCATAGGCTTCTTATTCTTGCAAATAAGTGTCTTCCTGAAATACTAGGATTCATGAAAGTATAGATCATTGTTTTGTTTTGTTTTTTAAATTGCTCTTGCACCCTGATTGATTTTATCCTCCTTGCTTAATTTTCACCATTATCATTAGTTCTCGTCATTTGATAGAATGGTATCAGCACAACTGTTTGTACAAGCTGCTGTCAGATTCTTTTATGGACTTATTATAGAAGTATAAAACCTTCTTCCTCCACTGAGCTATCAAAAACACACTATCTGTCAACATGTCATCCAGAACAAAGTGACATTCTCGTCTAGCAACCCTGAAAGCTGTTGACTATTGGAGAACCCCAACAGCTTTTATGCTTTATTAAAAATCTTATATTCTCACTGTATCCCTAATGCAACCCCTTTGGTACATTTCCACACACAGCACTAGGCACTTGTGTTGTGTAGGTTACTGTACTGCATGCCTTTTGTTTTGTTGAAAATACTATAGTTTGTATTACTGGGGATGAGAATAGGAAAGGGCAAGAGGGATGTATCACATTGTGAGGAGCTATTGTACTTAAAAACCGTGGTGCTTTCTAAGCTATGATGACATTGCAGTCTGCTTTATGTGGAGGTGGTTTCTAAATAGGGTGGCAGAAGGTGAAAAGGGTTGGTTTTCCCATTACCAGCAACCTTCATCCTTCCCTCTCTTTTGCAGAGGCTTAGGTTTTATGTCCACTCACCGTCATCTTTACCAACACCTAGCAAATAAGGTAACCCGCTGAAGGCAGGTCTTTGTCCCATTTAGTCCTGTGGGAAAGGTATGCATCAGTGAGAACTCTTCATGCTCCCTGTGAGCCACATTGTGTCTGGCTGCTCCACGGATGTGCAAGAGAATGAGACGGTACAAGAAGTCTCTCCACCTTGTGCCGCCTACACAGTAACGACACAATCGCGGTTGCTGCAGGTTAGTGGAGGTTCAGCACAGGGACCTGAAGGAGAGTAGAAATGGGTGTGTTCCCCAGCATGTTCAGGAGCTCCAGAATGGATTATACAGCCACCCTCGGGCACAATCCCTCCAGGCCATCCCACTGGGCAGCGTGACATTGCACCTTCCTGTACGTGTGCCAGTAATTAAAGGCCACCCTTAAGCCCTATAACAACAATGGCATGGTAAATGCTATATGGCTCCTTCCTGAAATTTGTTTGCCATGGGGTTGGGTGGAGGCAATGGGGGTGGATGTGGTAGTCGGATATAGACCCTTTTAGCTCTAGAACATCAATTCAGAGTCAATGCGGAAAATTCTTGCCACCAGATGGTTGTTTGGTATGCCATGTGTGAAATGAGTCTGTAGTCTCAGCCTGGACCCCAGAAGATAAGTGACTGCAAGTGTCATTAACTAGCAGCCCCATTGATAAACCCAGGATACAATGGGCACAGAACTAATCACTCTCCTAACTAGAGCTGTGAAAATCGCTGATTTTTTGTTTGTTTGTTTTCTGGCAGTTCTGGAAAAAAATATATTGTTTTGGTTTGACCCAAAACAGTTTGTTCACGCCAAAATGAAACATTTTGATTTGGGGTCTCTTTTTGCATTTAAGATTGATGGAAACTTAGAAACAAAACCTTGGGTAAAAAGTCAAAATGTTTTAATTTTTAAGAAATTGTGTTTTCGGGAAGAGGGGGTTGGCCAAAACAATTCAGTCAATTCGACATGAATTCACAAAATAGTTCCGTCGACCCAAAGCAGCCTTTTTCTTTGAAAAATTTCACCCAGCTCTACCTGTGAGTCCTAGAGGCAGATTCTCCTGATCAGTCCTGAGGCACGTTGGCAGTGCAGCATAAAGATGCTTCCACAGCAGCTGCATATACTGTACCTGTTCAAGGATAAACTGAGGACTTCAATTGCCAGTGCTATTAATAGGGCATGCTTCGTGAGTTCTGAGGCATTTATTTTTTTACCCTGAATACCCTGAAATGCAGCCTGATAGCACTGCTAGTACTACCTCACGTCATGCCTTAGGGTATGTCTACACTACGAAATTAGTTCGAATTTATAGAAGCCGGTTTTATTGAAATCGGTTGTATACAGCCGATTGTGTATGTCCACACAATAAAATGCTCTAGGTGCTCTAGTCGGCAGACCGCGTCCACAGTACGAGGCTAGCGTCGACTTCCGGAGCATTGCACTATGGGTAGCTATCCCACAGCTATCCCACAGTTCCCGCAGTCTCTGCCGCCCCTTGGAATTCTGGGTTGAGATCCCAATGCCCGGATGATGCAAAACAGTGTCGCGGGCGGTTCTGGGTACATGTCGTCAGGCCCCTCCCTCCCCCGTCACAGCAACGGCAGACAATAGATTCGCGCCTTTTTATCTGGGTTACCTGGGTTACCTGTGCAGACAACATGGAGCCCGCTCAGCACAGCTGAGCTCACCATCACCATATGTCCTCTGGGTGCCGGCAGACGTGGGACTGCATTGCTACACAGCAGCAGCTGCTAACTGCCTTTTGGCGGTAGACGGTGCAGTAGACTGGTAGCCTTCATCGGCGATCTGGGTGCTGGCAGCCGTGGGGCTTGCCTTTTGGCAGTAAATGGTGTATTATGACTGTTAGCCGGCCTATTACAAGTCGGGTCATCGCACGTTAGCAGAGTCTTCCCTGAGCAGCAGCTCGTGCAATAGGCCTGAAGACCATCGTCATACACCGCCCAGTATTTGCTGCCAAGCACCCAGAAAGATGCCGAGGGCTATCAGTCACGCTGCACCGTCGTCTTAAGATGTAAAAAATAGATTTTCTCTGTATTCATTTGCTTCCCCCTCCCTCCGTCAACAGGGTTTTCAGTTTAATCTTTGGGGGGGACCAGTCTGTGACAGTTGTTTGTGTCTCTCCCTGATGCACAGCCACCGTTCTTTATTTTAATTCCCTGTGCCTGTACGCCATGTCGTCACTCGGCCCCCCTCCCTCCTTCCCCTAGGCCGTCAGATACTACGTTTGCGCCACAGCTCGAGCCGAGAAGCGGTTCGCGCCTTTTCTTTGAATTCTGGGTTGAGATCCCAATGCCCGGATGATGCAAAACAGTGTCGCGGGCGGTTCTGGGTACATGTCGTCAGGCCCCTCCCCCCTCGTCACAGCAACGGCAGACAATAGATTCGCGCCTTTTTACCTGGGTTACCTGTGCAGACAACATACCACGGCAAGCATGGAGCCCGCTCAGCTCAGCTGAGCTCACCGTCACCATATGTCCTCTGGGTGCCGGCAGACGTGGGACTGCATTGCTACACAGCAGCAGCTGCTAACTGCCTTTTGGCGGTAGACGGTGTAGCATGAGTGATAGCCGTGGGGCTGGCAGCCGTAGTGCTGCATTGCACCAGCCCCTTGCAGGCGATGGTATATTATGACTGGTACCCGTCGTCGTCGTACTGGTATGGCTGTCAATCATGGCCACCTGGGCAGACATGCTACTGTTTCGATGATGACGGTTACCAGTCATAATATACTATTTTCTGCCAATTGCCCAATATTGTCTGCTAAGCACCCAGAAGAGGCCGAGGGCGATGCTGGGTGCTGGCGGACGTGGGGCTGGCAGACGTGGGGCTGCATTGCTACACAGCAGCAGCCCCTTGCCTTTTGGCAGATGATGGCATATTATGATTGGTATCCGTCATCGTCATACTGGTATGGCTGTCACTCATGCTGCAGCGTCGGCTGCCACCTTAAGATGTAAAAAATAGATTTGTTCTGTGTTCATTTGCTTCCCCTTCCTCCGTGAAATCAACGGCCTGCTAAGCCCAGGGTTTCCAGTTTAATCTTTGGGGGGACCATTCTGTGTGACAGTTGTTTGTGTTTCTCCCTGTTCCTGTACCTGTACGCCATGTCGTCACTCGGCCCTCCCTCCCTCCCGCCCTCCTTCTCCTGGTCCATCAGATACTACTTTCGCGCCTTTTTTCTGACCAGGCGCCATAGCTAGCACTGGGATCATGGAGCCCGCTCAGATCACCGCGGCAATTATGAGCACTATGAACACCACGCGCATTGTCCTGGAGTACATGCAGAGCCAGAACATGCCAAGGCGAAACCCGGACCAGGCGAGGAGGCGATTGCAGCGCGGCGACGAGAGTGATGAGGAAATTGACATGGCCATAGACCTCTCACAAGGCACAGGCCCCAGCAATGTGGAAATCATGGTGTTACTGGGGCAGGTTGATACCGTGGAACGCCGATTCTGGGCCCGGGAAACAAGCACAGACTGGTGGGACCGCATCGTGCTGCAGGTATGGGACGATTCCCAGTGGCTGCGAAACTTTCGCATGCGTAAGGGCACTTTCATGGAACTTTGTGACTTGCTTTCCCCTGCCCTGAAACGCCAGGATACCAAGATGAGAGCAGCCCTCACAGTTGAGAAGCGAGTGGCAATAGCCCTGTGGAAGCTTGCAACGCCAGACAGCTACCGGTCAGTCGGGAATCAATTTGGAGTGGGCAAATCTACTGTGGGGGCTGCTGTGATCCAATTTGCCAGGGCAATGAAAGACCTGGTGATAGCAAGGGTAGTGACTCTGGGCAACGTGCAGTCAATAGTGGATGGTTTTGCTGAAATGGGATTCCCAAACTGTGGCGGGGCCATAGACGGAACCCATATCCCTATCTTGTCACCGGAGCACCAAGCCACCGACTACATAAACCGCAAGGGGTACTTTTCAATGCTGCTGCAAGCCCTGGTGGATCACAAGGGACGTTTCACCAACATCAACGTGGGATGGCCGGGAAAGGTACATGATGCTCGCGTCTTCAGGAACTCTGCTCTGTTTCGAAAGCTGGAGGAAGGGACTTTCTTCCCGGACCAGAAAGTGACCATTGGGGATGTTGAAATGCCTATCGTGATCCTTGGGGACCCAGCCTACCCCTTAATGCCATGGCTCATGAAGCCATACACAGGCAGCCTGGACAGGAGTCAGGACCTGTTCAACTACAGGCTGAGCAAGTGCCGAATGGTGGTGGAATGTGCATTTGGACGTTTAAAAGCGCGCTGGCGCAGCTTACTGACTCGCTCAGACCTCAGCGAAAAGAATATCCCCATTGTTATTGCTGCTTGCTGTGCGCTCCACAATATCTGTGAGAGTAAGGGGGAGACATTTATGGCGGGGTGGGAGGTTGAGGCAACTCGCCTGGCCGCTGATTACGCGCAGCCAGACACCAGGGCGGTTAGAGGAGCACAGCAGGGCGCGGTGCGCATCAGAGAAGCTTTGAAAACGAGTTTTGTGACTGGCCAGGCTACTGTGTGAAACTTCTGTTTGTTTCTCCTTGATGAACCCTCCAACCCCCCCCCCGACCCGGTTCACTCTACTTCCCTGTAAACCAACCACCCCACCCCACCCTCCCCTCCCCTCCCGCTTGCAGAGGCAATAAAGTCATTGTTTTTTCACATTCATGCATTCTTTATTAGTTCCTTACAGAGGTAGGGGGATAATTGCCAAGGTAGCAGGGATGGGTGGGGGAGGAGGGATGGAAAAGGACACACTGCATTTTAAAACTTTAACTCTTATTGAAGCCCAGCCTTCTGATGCTTGGGCGATCATCTGGGGTGGAGTGACTGGGTGGACGGAGGCCCCCCCACCGTGTTCTTGGGCGTCTGGGTGACGAGGCTATGGAACTTGGGGAGGAGGGCTGTTGGTTACACAGGGGCTGTAGCGGCGGTCTCTGCTCCTGCTGCCTTTCCTGCAACTCAACCATACGCTCGAGCATATCACTTTGATGCTCCAGCAGACGGAGCATTGCCTCTTGCCGTCTGTCTGCAAGCTGACGCCACCTATCGTCTTCAGCCCGCCACCTCTCCTCTCGTTCATGTTGGACTTTTCTCATCTCCGACATTGACTGCCTCCACGCATTCTGCTGTGCTCTATCAGCGTGGGAGGACATCTGCAGCTCCGTGAACATCTCGTCCCTCGTCTTACGTTTTCTCTTTCTAATGTTCACGAGCCTCTGCGAAGGAGAAACATTTGCAGCTGGTGGAGGAGAAGGGAGAGGTGGTTAAAAAAGACACATTTTAGGGAACAATGGGTACACTCTTTCATTACAAGGTCGCATATTTCGGCTTGCAGGCAGCCATCGTAGGCCACAGTGTTTTGGCTTATTTAACCTTCTTAACATGCGGGAAAGGTTGCAAACAGCAGCGCATTTCCCATCTCAAGGATGAATTGGGTTGTCCATTTAAAATGGGGTTTCAATGTAAAAGGAGGGGGCTGCGGTTTCCCGGTTAACATGCGGCACAAACACAAGTAAACCACCCCCCCCACACACACACACACGATTCTCTGGGATGATCACTTCACCCCTCCCCCCCACCGCGTGGTTAACAGCGGGGAACATTTCTGGTCCGAATAGCAGGAACGGGCGCCTCTGAATGTCCCCCTTAATAAAATCACCCCATTTCAACCAGGAGAGCTTTCTGGAGATGTCCCTGGAGGATTTCCGCTCCATCCCCATACACGTTAACAGACTTGCTTGCTTTTTTTTGTAATGTTTACAAATATTTACAAAGTTACACTCACCAGAGGTCTCCTGTGTGCCCTGAGGGTCTTGGGTGAGTTCGGGGGTTACTGGTTCCAGGTCCAGTGTCACAAACATATCCTGGCTGTTGGGGAAACCGGTTTCTCCGCTTCCTTGCTGCTGTGAGCTACCTACAGTACCTCCATCGTCATCTTCCTCGTTCCCCGAACCGTCTTCCCTGTGTGTTTCTCCAGTGAGAGAGTCATAGCACACGGTTGGGGTAGTGGTGGCTGCACCCCCTAGGATCGCATGCAGCTCCGCGTAGTAGCGGCAAGTTTGCGGCTCTGCCCCGGACCTTCCGTTTGCTTCTCTGGCTTTGTGGTAGGCTTGCCTTAGCTCCTTAATTTTCACGCGGCACTGCTGTGTGTCCCTGTTATGGCCTCGGTCCTTCATGGCCTTGGAGATCTTTTCTAATACTTTTCCATTTCTTTTACTGCTACGGAGTTCAGCTATCACTGCTTCATCTCCCCATATGGCGAGCAGATCTCGTACCTCCCGTTCGGTCCATGCTGGAGCTCTTTTGCGATCCTGGGAGGACTCCATGACGGTTACCTGTGCTGATGAGCTCTGCGTGGTCACCTGTGCTCTCCACGCTGGGCAAACAGGAAATGAAATTCAAACCTTCGCGGGTCTTTTCCTGTCTACCTGGTCAGTGCATCTGAGTTGAGAGCGCTGTCCAGAGCGGTCACAATGAAGCACTGTGGGATAGCTCCCGGAGGCCAATAACATCGAATTCCGTCCACACTACCCCAATTCCGACCCGCAAAGGCCGGTTTTATCGCTAATCCCCTCGTCGGAGGTGGTGTAAAGAAACCGGTTTAAAGGGCCCTTTAAGTCGAAAGAAAGGGCCTCGTTGTGTGGACGTGTCCAGGCTTAATTCGGTTTAACGCTGCTAAAGTCGACCTAAACCCGTAGTGTAGACCAGGCCTTAGATACACCTCCCACAGCAGCTGATGGGACCACTGTCAATAAAATGTTTTGGAGGTTGCCCTCAGCCCTGCTCTGGATGCACCAAGCACAGCAGCCTGTAACCAAGCTGTTCTGTATTGCAGTGAGAGAAAGAAAGAATTGTACATTTGTGGGGCTGGAGTGGGGAGGGGGGTTAAATTGGCAGCCGGAGAAGATGCTGTATGTTAGTTTCTGTGGTATAAAATGCCCCAGTAGAGCTCAATACAACATCTGCCCTGCTTGTCTTGTGCATGCCTACATATTCATGCACAGCTTTCTGAAACCTCAAGAGAGGCTTGAGCATATAGGAAGGAGAGTTCCAATGAGCTGCAGGAGCTTTCGCTGATGGGAGATGAAACCTTCTTTCACTGCTGTACTTTTGTCTTCAAAGACCTTTCCAGCATTTGAAAAAAGTGCATCTTTTATCTGCCCTCACCTGTTTCCAGCGAGGTGGGGAGAGCAAGCCAGAAGTTACTGACAATAAGCCCTTACAAAGAGGGTGTGTATGTGGATTAGCACATCTTTGTACAGGCACCATTGTCTAAGGCTGTGTAAGTAAATCAGGCTCTCAGGAACAAACTGCAGTTTTAGCAGGATGTAGACGGCAGTGTGGTGGGTAGAGGAGGGGGAGTGGTTCCTAAAACACAGTGCAGAATGTTTTCTAAAAATCTTGGGCCAGATCCTCAGCACTGCTCTGGCTGTGTTGTATTATTTCAGGGACACAAAGCAACCCTAAAGCCAGTTTAACAAAGGGAAATCACTGGGGGATGTAGAACCACTGTAGCAGTCATTCCTATGTCTCCCAGCCTACCTCCCAGCACAGGGAGTGTTACCCAGAGAAAGGGGTGTCTATCTCCCCAGGCATCCCTGAACTGTCATCATAGTCCCTTAGGGGTATGAACAAACCAATGGTAAGTTAGAGCAAACCGGAGCCTTCTTTAATTTACCCTAGGGCTGCCCCAGGGACAAGGGAATGTGAAGGTAGCTTAGGATCACCTTTGCCCTCTCCCCCCCTTCTTGCAGTAGGTGCAGCTTGGCCAGACCAAAAGATCTGGCCCATAGTCTGATAGAGGGATAGACTGTGCCAGCCTCTTGAAACATTAGGGTTACTGACATTAAGACTGTGACTAGCCTACAACACCTTGTTCTGTCCCTTTCTTTTGAAAGGAGTCACCAAATCACCCTTGTCCTCAACACACATGTCTTGTCACTGTGCCTCAGACATATAGGGCAAAGCTCTTCTCTTTGATCTGCACTGCAGGGCTCTTATCACCTTGCCGACTCTTGTGTAGAGTTCACTGTAACTTGTATTTCTTTCTTTCTCTCTCTCTCTCTATCTCTCTTTTTTTTTTAAGTAACAACTGGTTTAAAATTGTCATGTGCATTTGTCTCGTAGTCCATTATTTGACCACTGGGTCACATGTCATTACCAATGTTACCCTGATGAGCATGCGCTGTTCTTAGCTGACTCTTGCTGCTCATCATATCCCAAGTGCAATGATGGAGCAGTCTTAACAAAGAAGAAAGTATAGTGTGAAGTTGGTGCAGTACAATGCAACCTAACAGCTCAAATTTTGCCTTTTCACACTGTCAGCCACCTACTGTTCTTGAGGCAGAGCAGTGTGTGCATTTTCAAAGTTGCACTTAGAAGTTTTTATGTTTGCTGTTGCTGTGTCCAATTCTCATCCCACAAATCTTCAAGGTGTGACAGTGAAATTGGGTTTGATGTTTGGGTGCTAGTAAGAATAATTTGAAAAAAGTGACATGCATTTGAAAATATCCCTGGCATAAAGATATTAAGTTCAATGACAAAGGATATCAAGGGCTAGATTCTTAAAATTTGGCCTCCCTTTTTACCCCCACTTACTGAAATTGGTACCCTAATGTGCATTGTACTGGCACAGCAGGACTGGTAGCAGTCCCTGCCCCAAAGAGGTTACAGGTAAAACTGGTCAAAATGATTTCAACAACAACAAAGTAGGAAAAAGGATTTTTATTTTTATTTTTTACAAAAAAACCCTGAAACTTTCACCAAAAAAAGTAACTGAAATTTTCCAGTTTTTTCATCTTTCTCTCCCATTTCCCCCTTTTTCACTAGTAAAAAGGAAATGGGGGGGACTGTCTTTTTGTTGTTTGTACATTAACTAGTACAATGCAGTGCTGGTCAGTGGTTGGGGCTCCCAGGTGCTGCTGTAATACATGTTATAAAAAATAATAAAGGGGGGGAAGGATGAAGAGAACTAACCCTGGATCAGAACATTTGCTAACTTAGTTCTTTTCTAAAACTTTTAAATGAAAACATTTTTAAATTTTCAAAAATATTTGTAATTATTTTTTCTGTTTTTCAACCAGGTCAATTTACAATCTAAACAGACGGCATGGGAGAAAGAAAGTGTTACAAGCCCCATTTTACAGCTGAGGCCTGAGCCACAGAGTTAAATAAGTCAGTGGCTCTCAACAAAACCTTTCCAGACAACTGTACTCCTTTGAGGAGTCTGATTTGTCTTGCATACCCACAAGTTAAAACCTCACTTAAAAAGTACTTGCTTACAAAATCAGACATAAAAAATGAAAGTGTCACAGCACACTATTACTGAAAAATTGCTGACTTTCTAATTTTTACCATAGAATTATACAATAAATCAATTGGAATATATATTTTGTACTTACATTTCAGTGTATAGTGTATGGAGCAGTATAAACAAGTCGTATGAAATTTTAGTTTGTACTGACTTCACTAGTGGTTTTTATGTAGGCTGTGGTAAAACTAGGCAAATATCTAGATAAGTTGATGTACCCCCTGGAAGACCTTTGCGTACCCCCTGGTTGAGAAGCACTTGACTAACTGACTTGCTCAATGTCAGACAGGAAGTCTGTGATGCAGTCAGAAACTGACATCATGTCTGAGCCCTAGATTCATTCTTCGCTCATGGGGAAAGGATCAATGGGTAAGACTGGGAACCACTGGTATAGTAAAATTCACTTAACTGGAATCCTGATTTTTAAAAGAGCATATGATTAACTGGTACTAATTAAGTATTCATGGTCATTCACAAGTGTTAATTGGTGTTTCTTGGCTTAAAGTTCCTACTGTGTGATCCTCTGTTCACTTCATACTGTTTCCCTGCCTAATTATGGTTGCTACGTAAGTCAGTCCTACCTAGGAGCCTCTAATGAGTCTTACCTAGGAGCCTCTAATAAGGAGGGCCGTCACTTAATTTAATTTGTACCAGAGGGGTAGCCGTGTTAGTCTGGATCTGTAAAAAGCAACAGAGAGTCCTGTGGCACCTTTAAGACTAACAGATGTATTGGAGCATAAGCTTTCGTGGGTGAATACCCACTTCGTCAGATGTATTCACCCACGAAAGCTTATGCTCCAATACATCTGTTAGTCTTAAAGGTGCCACAGGACTCTCTGTTGCTTAATTTGTACTTTACTGCTTCCACTGGGATCTGTGATAAATTCAGCTAAGAAAATGCTACAGTCTGATGATGTTTATAGGGCTTGATTTGGATCTTGCTTCAGCTGGTGTAAATCAGGAGTGACTTCACTAAAATCAATAGTTACATCACTGTCAATTCAGTGTGAGATCAGAATCAGGTCCACATAGTAGAGAATATTATTATTATTGGAGACGCTTCACAAGGAGATTAATTGCAGGGGGGGGGGAAATGGAAATTAAAGGGCGTGTCTACCCACACAAGATGTACTGCGTAACTATATCAGGATAGTTAAAACAGTACACCCCACCCTCTAATGTGGATGCAGCTTGAGCAGTATAAAGATGCTTATGCCATTATAGCCTTCTCACACAGGAAGCGGAATAAGATATACTAGTATAGGGCACCTTCATACTGGTATATCGGCATCTACTCCGGGGTTGTAGTGATATTAGTATACTATTTTTTTTTTTAAATCCCATCCCTAATCAAAATAGTTATACTGGTAGAAACACAGGATGTAGACCAGGCCTTGCTTAAGTTTTATGATTTCTTAAAATTCACTCTTAAAAGTGGAACTAATCATACTGATGTTTTAGGACAAATTCCTGCCTTCTGCAGCATTGGGAAAAGGGCAGCGGGAAGAGCAGGACAGACTCACAATCCCCACACCCGCTGTGCAGGATCGGGGCAGGATTACAAGCTACCCTTCGAGAAAATCTGGGGAGATACAGGACCGCAAGGGCAGATACACCTCACTTCTGTGTCTGTGAGCTTGGGATTGTGGTCAGACCTGTGTCCACCAGGAGCTGCGGGGAGGTTTATGCTGTTGCTTTTGATTCTGAAGCAGTCAAAGGGCCACCTAGCCCCACCTCCAAGCCTTCCTCTCCTGTGCCAGCACGATGGCTCCAAGCACTTCTGTTCTCCCCCTGTTCTGTGGCTCTAATTAGCAAGGGCAAGATTTTGCCCCTAACAGCACCTCTTTTCCCTAGATTGTGTATGCTTCTGATCATTACAGAAGGAAATTCCCCCACAGATAGAAGTTAGCAACTGAGAACCCCACTATACTCTCAGGGCTGGCTCCAGGGTTTTGGCCGCCCCAAGCAGCCAAAAAAAAAAAAAAAAAAAAGCCGCAATCGCGATCTGCGTCGGCAATTCGGCAGGAGGTCCTTCACTCCCAGGCGGAGTGAGGGACCATCCGCCGAATTACCACCAAATACCTGGACGTGCCGCCCCTCTCCAGAGCGGCCGCCCCAAGCACCTGCTTGAGAAGCTGGTGCCTGGAGCCGGCCCTGTGTACTCTAGAGACATGTCTACACTGAGGCTTTAGCCACAGGCTTAGCTGCACAGGTTCTGCACCATGCCAAACTCCTACAGTAGACACACTGCTCCAGTGTAAAAAAAGTGACTTATGCCAGTCCACTTGCTCCAGTTTGCAGCACATCCACAGGAGGGGTTTGCATCAGCATGGCTGCATTGCTGTTGATGTCCTGATGGCTGAAGCTGCAGTATTGACTACCCCAGTAAGGCGAGTCACTTTCCATTGGCCTGAATGGAGATAACACTAACTTTATAAGGACTATGTGGCTGAATTCACTCTTGTGACTTTTCTGCCATTCATAAACAAATCTAGCTGCACGCTGGCAGAACTCCATCAGTGAATGACAACCACTTAGTCACCCCGTGGCTACTTATCCTGTGTGTACTTTTACATGTAAAATTCCAGGGATTAAGTCACTTGAGCTTTCAAGCCTCATGGTGTTTCAGGACTTTTGGATGAAATACTTAGAACTGAGGATTAAGGAAAACAGGCTGGAGGGGACCAGCTCATTTTTGTCTTTTTAAAAGCCCACCCCATCAGGGAAACTTGCTTAACATCAATGGAGAATTTCAAAGAAAGGGACAAATAAATTAGGGCAGCCATATGTAGTGAAAAAAACCCAAAAGGAAATACCAGAGGGGCCAGTGCCAGTCTGCAATGATGTCAAGAATCAAGATTATCGTATAAGAAAAAAACAATGGCAAAATTCTCTTCTGTTCCATGTGTTGGATCACCCTGGTGTCAAGAATTGAGTGGGACTATGTGGCATAGAGCTGGCTTTATAGGGATTCCCCTTTCACAAGGTGAATCCTCAGTTGGCTTGTTATGACTATTAGCAGAAATAATGATCTCTACAATGACAATTCTCCAACAGGAAAAGGGCTACATGGGACAAGAAAATTGCTCATAGTGACTAGCTCGTGCAGGTCTAACTGAGGCGTTTGTAACTCGCTCAGAACACTCTCCCACTCATTCTTTATCTGTGCTGTTGATTCCCATATTTGGATGCATGGAAATCTCCCCGAGACTCAATGGTGAACAAGTGACTTTTTTAGGCTTTTAATTGATCTTCATTGCCTGAGAAAGGGCATTTTTATCCTCGTAAAAGATTGCGAAGTGACTGGGCACGCAGCAGTATGGGTTGGAAGGCTTTAATTACCCATGCTCAATGTCTTGTGCAGTTGTAAAATGTATAGCCACATGCAGGCATATTCTGCTGGGGTGAAATCCAGCCCTGGTCAAAGGGGCCTAGCTCCAGCTGAAGTCCTATTTAAGACCTACTGGACTTCAATAGTACATAGGCATTGTTTTGGCCCTCTGCCAAAGGGTGAATTTTACACTTCAGGCCAGACTTTCACAAGCTGAGCAACGATTCAGGCACCAAATTGATCAAACCTCCTTGAAATTAGGGACAAAACTTCCATTGGCTTCTATAGTGCTAGGTTGGGGCCTACATGGGAAGATTTTTTTCCATGGGGCTCAGCATATTCAGGCGCTGAGCTCTTTTGCAAGTCTAACTGTTACTCGTATAACATTTACTGTACACTTGACCTCCAGGGGGAAAATGTCCCAAGAACAAATTTATGTGCAATGCCATAGTATCACGCTTCAATCTGGAAAACCCCAACTATCAAAGCATCAATAGGTTACACTTTTAATGTAAATACATTTTTTGAATGTTAAATGCAAGTTCTAGTCATTATAATAAAGCTGGAACGGCAGAAAGGTTTCATGCCACTTCGACATGTTTTGACAGATAGCCCAAACTAGGATTTACATAAGATTCTAGTCTTCTAAAAAGTACTCATAATTCTTGCTTAATTTGCACATGTTGAACTACAATTAATGAGAAAACAAAGCAAAGAAAAGAGTCTAATCCCAGATAGAAGTAGAAACAACATGATTAAAGTGCCCTTCTGTTTATTTTGATAAGTGCAGTGGGTTAACATGAGAGCCCTATTGTTGATGTCAGCATCACAAGCCAAAGATAAACACCACTTTTCTGCACTTACATCATATTTTCAGGGCATTTTTCTTCCTTAATGAGAATTTTCCTCTCTGAAGGAAAAGAATAGCTTTATCATACATTTAATAGCTTCTAATCTTAAGAGTCCTTTTCTGGGTTTCTTTGTTTGTGGGTTTTTTTACTTTTGAAAAAATTCACTCATTTTTAAAATTAGCTTTGGATTCCTTTCAATACCCATTTTTGATGCTCATTTACTTTGGGCCTTTATCTGTTTTTTCAATGGTGTTATTTTCTCTTTCAGAAAAATTTAATTCTTTACATGTATGTTCTCTCTGGTTATGGCTGTGATTTTACATTAAAGGAAAACATTTGAAAATTGAGCCTCTTGCTTCTATAAAGTGCCAGATTTCTTGTGGGCTGAAGCTGAATACAATGTGTATCTACTAGTTTGTTTGGTTGGTATTTTTTCAAAATTTATTTTCTTTCATTTTGGTTAGATTCATTATTGGGAGACCCGTCCTAGTTGTTTTAACTGTAAAGTACATGTAGTCATTTGTTTTAGAAAGACTGGAGGATATTGTCCATAGTTTTACCCTGCCTTTGTCCTCCCCCTTACTTCTTTGTGAAGCCTGGGACTGGGAGGTAGGGGAACACGTTCAGGCACTCCCAATATGGATCAGGAAGCTGGAGCTAAAATGTGACTTCCAAAGCCAGGGGAGGGCAGTTAGGACATTTAACTTGCTGGTGCCAGAATCAAATGGGATATGGATTATCAGGAAGAAAGTATGGTTCTCTAGTATTAAGGGGGGAGAGAGGGAGGGAGGTTCAACTGAAAACGTGGGACTTTATGAGCCAAATTTTTTCCAAAGGTTTTTAGGCCCTTAAAGATGCAGACAGGTGCCTAGTGGATTTTTCCAAAGCACCTAAGCAGGTTAGGTGCCTAGCTCCCATTGGGAGTTTTTGCAAATCCCCTTGTTTCCTATTTGCATCACTAAGCACCTACATACCTTTGAAAATATGACCCCATGAGGCTGCATCCCTGTAAGATGTAAGGGTATGAAGCTGTCACTGGATCAGTGCTTTTATAATTGCTATAAGAAGATAAATTTGATTGGATAATTACATGAGGATTTTGTAAACCCAGAAACTGTCTTGCATTATCTGTTAAATGTTTAGCCACCCATCAGTAATAGGAAACACAATGTCACTTCATTATCTTAAGCTATTTATGATAGGTATTTTTGAAGTAGTGCATAAGACCCAGTCTAGGTCCGAATGTCTCCCCTGAAATGCCTGCGCACAGTTCCCACTGATGCTTATTGGTATTGTACATACTTACCTGAGGAAAGAATACGTTCTCTAAATATCTGTACATTGTTATTGGCAAGAATTGTTCAGTGTAAATCTTGTCTGCCTTGAGTAACAACTTTGGGCACTTAACCCTTGATGATCCATTTAATGCACTGCACTTATTGAATTAAATTGACTTATTTTTTAGAGACCAAGAGGAAGAGAAATCAGAAACCTTTAAAAGGAATTCAGCAACAGTTTGACTTTTGGATAACATGGAGCTTGAGTCCAAGGCATTGGAAAAAGTAGGATCTATTTCAATATATGTAAGTAGGAAGATACATATATGTGCGGATATTTACAATATACTATTGCTAATACACCTATAATGCTGTCTGTATATACAAATACACAGTTCTTAGTATTGTATACAACTCTGAACACACAACTTGCAATCTATAAATAGGGATATTCTGAGAGATAAATAGGGGGAACTACTTTTACCTCTATTGAAATAAACAGGATTAGGAGAAGTTTTGGAGGGGAAAATTGAAAGATGGTTAAGAGTTTGCTTGATAATATTCAGAGTGGTAGCCGTGTTAGTCTGTATCAGCAAAAACAACGAGGAGTCCTCGTGGCACTTTAGAGACTAACAAATTTATTTGGGCATAAGCTTTCGTGGGCTAAAACCCACTTCATCAGATGCATGGAGTGGAACATACAGTAGGGAGGTATAAATACACCGCATATGAAAAGATGGGAGTTGCCTTACCAAGTGGGGAGTCAGTGCTAATGAGCCAATTCAATTTAAGTTGGAAGTAGGCAATTCTCAACGGTTGACAAGAAGGAGTGGATATATGCCATCATGTGCCAGCAATGCCCCTCTGCCATGTACATTGGCCAAACCGGACAGTCTCTACGCAAAAGAATAAATGGACACAAATCTGACATCAGGAATTATAACATTCAAAAACCGGTAGGAGAACACTTCAGTCTCCCTGGTCACTCAGTAACAGACTTAAAAGTGGCAATTTTTCAACAAAAAAACCTTCAAAAACAGATTCCAATGAAAACTGCAGATCTGGATTTAATTTGCAAACTGGACACCATCAAATTAGGCCTGAATAGAGACTGGAAGTGGATGGGTTACTACAGAAACTAAATCGATTTGTTAGCTTCTAAGGCACCAGAAGTACTCCTCCTTGTTTTTACAAAAACTAATTTCCCCTTGCTAAATACTCACACCTTCTTGTCAATTGTTGCTTGATAATAGGTATTGTCCCATCTAAATAAGGGCAGGTGGCAATAGTTCATAGCTCTTGTGTCTGCTGTTGTATCTACTAAACATGTAATCAAATGTTTTACCAAACTCTGGACACTTAAGGTGAAATCTTGGCTCTGTTGAAGCCAATGGGAGTTTTGCTATTGACTTCAATGGGCACAGAATTTCATCCTTAGATTACTTTTTAATTTATTTATTTAACGAAGATTTTGACTTTATACTTTTAAACACAAGTTTTACTTTCATTCTAGAAGTGATAGAAAACAAGGGTTAGATACTCTGGGTGACCCCTCATCTGCTTGGTTCAGCATGATGCAGGTGGAACTCCATCAGGGAGCTAGCTAGAGCTTCCTGATTCTATGGACTGAGCTGGCCCTTGCATGAACTGGAACAGCCTAGGGAATTCTCTAATTTATGCCATTGGTGTACAGTCCCCAAGGACTCATATACTACCTAAGGCTCGGCAGAGGGTTGCCCTCTTCCTGCTCCTCTCTACCACACAAAAATCCCCCTACACCAAGGTTGAGGGTGGAGTAAACAAAGAAGCATGGCCTGTGATTAGGGTTCTAATCTGGAGTTTAGGTTCAATTCCCTTCTTTGCCATAGATTTCCTGTGTGAACTTCACTATGTCACTCTGTGCTTCAGTTCCCTATCTGCATAAATAGGTGGCAGTAGCACTGCCTTTCCTCACTAGAATGGTGTAAAAGGATTGCAAGGTGCTCAGGTAGTATGATGATGGGAGGTCATATTGGTACCCAAGACAGACGGGGTGCCAGGACAATGTTAGCTTTATTCCATCTGAGAGCTCTCTGTCCCTGCCATAGAAATTCTCAGCTGGCCACTTATGGCCAGAATGCAGTTCTTCTGCACAATGGCAAGCCTTCTTGCAATCAAGTTTTACCAGTATAAACATGAATTTTTGTTCTTACTCGCAGAAAACATGTTTCCCAAGTCTCTTTCTGCAGGCATTCACACTTGGAACTTGATTATGAGTTAAACTTCTTCAATCAGGGAACAGAAATAATAATGTGATATCCTGAATCAATTACACCTACCCAACACTGCTTGAATATCAAGCCATCGAGTCAAGGATACTGACCACAAATTTTCACTGAGTAATTTTGAATAAATAAATTTTAAAAAATAACAATTCTGTTCAGATAGGGAAAAGAGCTACAATTCTTTGACTAAACAATTCATTATGAAATATTTGCTCGGCTGCGATCTCAGTGCTGTCTGTTTTTTCTAGACTTAAAATCCTGGTGCAGGAAGCTGAAGACAGATTTCAAAGGCATCATGCGAGATGGACAGGAAAGCAGGTAACTGACTGGTTAAGTTAAATTATAGTGGCAACATGGTGACTATTAAATTATAGAGGCAGTCAATGGAAGCAAGCAGCCCTGAAAGGATCCTGCTCTGTGGGATAAAAAGCACAGAAATAAACAGCATATTGTCAGCAAGTAATGTTTTTTTCTGGCCATCTTTGAACCATTTACCAGCACAAATGACATTTTTATGGACATTGCACAGCAAATAAACAGATAAAGATCAGCTTTTCATAGTTAGGTGTACTAAATTTGACAGATTGGTCTGTGCCTTGTTTACACATATGTGCAAATATCTCATGTGTACATGCAAATCATGTATTTGCATATATATAAATGTGTGCACATCAAGTATTTGTGCATCTATCTATCTATCATCACTATAGTATCTGAGCACCAACTTAGGCACCTAAAAATGTGTGTGGAAAGTTCAGCTCCTTTCTCCCCCCAACTAACTTTAAGCATCTGCCTCTTAAAAAAATAATTCATGGATACTCTGATGATCCACACTCTTGTGGCTAAAATACTTAGCAAGAGCATGGTGCTGTTTTGTATAGAGCTAGGTGGGACTGAAGGAAACCTGTCTAGTGAGAAGGCATAAGGGTTTTCCTAGTTCAATGAGCATTCCAAGAGCCAAGCCACGTTTTTTGGTAAATGTACGATGAAGACGTAGCCAATCAGCTGTGGAGTCTTCTTGCCATTGAATTCAGACAGCAATTATTTTGTATTCTCTACAGTGATCACCATAAAAAGTGGAGGAAGGATGGCCTTCTGGTTAAAACACTGGATTGGGAAACCTGGGTTGAATTCCTGGTTGTGCCATACACTTCTTGTATGACCTGGGTAAGTCACTTAATCTAATCGTGCCTCATTTCTATATCTGTGAAATAGGGATGATAATAATAGAACTTCCCTTCCTCACCGGGATCTGGTGAGGTTAATTTCATTAATGTTTGTCAGGTGCTCTGATATTATGGTGATGGGGACTATAAAAGTAGAGAGACAGAAAGTCAACATTTACTGTAGTTACTATATGATCGGATCGGAGATACCTTCATGATTTCGATACAGAATATAGGGATAAACAGAAGTCTATGAAAACTTAGACATCACTGTGTGGTAACGGTTTTTCTCTATTTCCAGTTTTATCCATAACGAGACTATGTCAGAATCTCACTTGACATGACATCCGGGCCAGATAATGAGGCAATTTCTAAATGGTCTCTGACTGTCAAGCCCCCGGATCCTATATCTTTCTTTATTTTAAGTGTTATTAATCATTTTATCACACATCCTTCCATAACAATGAGTGAAAAAAAGTCCATAAGGAAAAACACTTCTTTTAACAGCATGTACAAGAAAATTATTTAGGGCCTTGAAGAGAGAACAAAAAGACCTCTGGGGCTTAGAACAAAACAGAATAGGTCACTAGACTTCAAAACAAATTAAAGGGGGTTTTCCCTAGCCTCATTTACAATTAATCAGAAAGCAGATATGGCAGGCATATATTCTAAACTAATCAGATTACAGTATCATTCAACTGAGTAGCTCATCCTCCGTACCAAGCTCACAGCTATAAAGAGCAAAGCTTAAACTTGAACAAAGTCATATTGCTTCTCCTGGCATAATTTGTAATTATTTAAATAACAATACTACAGATAATGAATTCAAAGTTAATCAAATTGTTGTACCAATGAACTTGGTAGTTCATCTTCAATATCAAGCTCACAGGATCCTTTCTGGTCAACTGTCTAAAAAGAAAAGCCTTATCTTCATCAAAAGTATAGTCTATTTGGTTTTACTGATCTGTGTCAAGATGAGGTTTAGCTGGAAGTAAAACAGAAGCTTAAAGCCAAATCACTACATTTGCACTCTGAGAATCAAATAGCCTTTTTCTCCATTGTACAGTTCTGGTTTTTGATGTCTCTGGAATTATACAAATCTTTTTATTTTGAAAATAGAATTTCACCTTTTATTCTCTTCCTGTCCTGGTTTATTAGTCTTTCATGGTCCAGGGATGAAAAAGAAAGATAGTTATAATCATACATGTAATGGATTTTCCCAAAAGAATTGAAAGAGAGAAATGAAATAGTTTTTGATAGGTGATGGGGAGGATTAAAATCACTGATATATTTTAAAGTTTTAAACATAAAATTTTACAGATATTTCCCTTCAAAATCTCCAAGAAAACCCCAAATTCTCTCATTTTCTATGTGGTCCCCAACCTTGCCAAAATATCACAGAGACTCTTCTGTATCTGTTCCAGGTTCTTCCCTATAGCTACTTTTTTTTCTTAAATACCTGCTTCCCATCAAGGTGCCTACAAGATGGCAGTGAAGTTCAGTATAGCCCTTTTTATTATACTAAAATACACTTAACCTACACAAAATAGACTAGATTTATTATTATGTTGGACGGCAGCATTACTATAGTTAAGGTTACATCACATCTGCGGTTTCAAAGTCAACATTTCAAAGTCCACTAAAATTGACATGCTAAATCAAGTTCCTTTGAAATTTGGTGTGCCTGAAGAAGGTGAAGGGTAGGGTTGGTGACCCAAATTTGGGCTCGTTTGATATACTGGTTGTGGAAATATAAGCCCCTAAAATATCCATTTTTCAAAAACTTTCTAAATGGGCTGGTTTTGGGGCAGAGCTAGTGATCAAACCATTTCTGTGAAGTGAATAAAAATGATATCAATCTATCAAGTTTTATTCAAGGTAGTGCATGGCATGCACTAAATCTTTGGGACAAACAAATTGACAATGGTATTAAGAAAATATAGATTTTTACAGTGTGCATGCGCCAAGACAGAAAAATGGCTAGAGGGTTTCCATTCCCACCATTTTCTGTGCTCTAAAGCTTGACTTTCGTAAGTGCTGTAAAATCTAAATGGTTATTCATATCGCTTTGAAACACAGTGCATCTCATTGAAGTGCAAGGTAATGTTAGTGATACAAATCTGAGGTCATTTGACTGCGGGTCCCACAATTACAGCCACCCCTCAAAAAAACCCATTTTCCTTCTGCTGCCTTGTACTGTTAAACTGAGAAACCAGATCATGTACAATGTAAGTAAGCAATTCCCTGGCCCAAGCAGACCTGAGGTGGCTGCTGTGTGGGGGAGGGAAGAACAGGGAGCAGAAGGGGTGGCAGAGTGGGGACCAGAATTTGCCCCCCTTCAAGAAATATCAGAACTGGCAGCTTAAATGCTTTTCAATCAGAAATCAAATAATTTAATAGGAAAATGTACTGCAAAAAGGTACATATTGGGGGTTGAGTGGTAACCATTCAACAAAGGAAAATTGTGTTTCCCTCTCTACATTATCTCTCTGGGTAAAAGTCTTCATTTTAACTGAAGAAACATAGTTCCCCTCCCAGCTCCCATGCACTGGGAATGATCCTGCCATCCAGTCAGGGCCGGCTCTGGCTTTTTGGCCACCCCAAGCAAAAAAAAAAAAAAACCTGCAGCGCGGCCAGAGCCAGGGTGCAGGGGGACTCCCTGCACTGCAGATGTTCCCTGGCTAGCGGGAGGAGGGAGAGAGAAGGGGGGCGGCCAGGGCTTCAGCGGGGCGCGGCCCCGCCGCCTGCCGGGAGGGCTCTGCGCTACTCCGGTCGCCTGGGAGGGAAGGACGCAGGCTGCCCTGCCGGGCTTGCTGCAGGGCACTCCCGTCCTTCACGCCGCCACCCTCTACAGGGCAGTCAGAGCAGAACACCACAAAAAAAAAAAAAAGTGTCCGTGCCGCCCTAGGATTGGGCGGAATGCCGCCTCCTACAAGCTGCCGCCCCAAGCACCAGCTTGCTCGGCTGGTGCCTGGAGCCGACCCTGCCTCCAGTGCAATCAGTAATAAAACTCTCTTTAAATTCAATGGGAACAGGACTGATCCCAATATGAACCCTGCCTATAGCTCATGTTTTTGAGGAGTATACTGGGCAGGGGGAGGGGTGATGAGAAAGTGGGAGATACAAGCAATGAGAAATCTTAAGCCATTGTACCACATGATTGATATGGAAGAGCATCCATTACAGAAAGTAGTGACCATATTAAGGACACAGACTGGCACAGAAAGGGTCCATTTATGCAACCGGCTTTTATCCTAATGTCATAGTATCAGATCATTCATTGAGGGGGGAGGGAGAGAAAACTGCCCTGGGAAATGGATCTGTGAAGTGCTAGTGTGCAAGCATATGTGCTTGAAGCATCTGAGTGTTAACACATGGTCTCCCTATCAAAGGTCTGTATATGAAACTCAGCTGCTAGAGTGACAGAAGATTTTGTGTTGTTAACGCACACTTAATTAAAATACCAACTGAAATCCAAGTCTGAATCCCACAGTTTGTGTTAGCTGATAACACTCAATCACTTCTAATTACAGTTAATACGGCTTTAAAATAATATTTTGTTGTAATAAGGGTCCCAGTATGACAACTAAGAGCTGGCATCCAGTGCAGGAATCACAGGAAAGGGTGTAAATGCATCCGGGGGCTCACAAGGCTGCTTTTACTTCACACTAAAGCTTCCCTCAGCAGCCCTGAAAAAATATATCTGGGATTCAATAGTCTACAAGGAAAAAATTGAGTCAAATATTCATTAATATTTATGCCTCCAACTATGAAATGTGCTTTAAGAAATTAACTAGACAATAGCTAGGTCACCTTCAATAAACTAGGCACTCTCACGTTCTGGGTAGAAGAACTCATGGTATATGCCCCTATTTATTTTAGATGCTCCAATCCTGCAGAGTACTTGCAGGAATGTGTAACTTTAAGAATGGACGTATTCCCTTGAAATCAATTAGACTAACTCATGTGCTTGAAGTCTGGTATCTGCTTATGTGTTTTACACGAACAGTATGATTATGTAAAGCTAATCAGACTGAAACATCTAACCTTGATTACTGTTTTCTAACACTAGTAATTACTAGGGATCTATCTTAGGCTATGGCTGCATTGCTAGAAATGTGTCATTTTTACAGTGAAATAACTAACATACATTAGTGATCTGAAACACAGTTAGACACTTTTTACTTCAAATGTAGTTAGGTGAAGTTAACACCATACACCATCCCCACCTGGGGTTGACCTCACCTAGCTACATTGAGGCAAAAACTTCAGAACCTTGTATCCAGTAGGATTTTAGAGTGGGATAGTTAATGCAAATTAGTTCTTTTGCTGTAAAAACACATCTTTTTGGACAGTGAAGACATAGCCTTCATTTTATGTATTAAACCTATCAGCATTCTAACTAAGCAGTAACAGAAGACAGTGTGAGGGAGAAACGTGATTAGATTTCTCAAATGTTGGAGGTCCAAGCCTCGTACCACTATTAAACATATGCATTAAAATGTTCCCCCCCAGAAAATCACATCATTGTGTTTTTATGTTACTTTCTTCCACTGGTGACTCTTTTAAAAACACTCGGGTGAGTGCCTTATGAAACTTTAATAAGACTTTTTATTGACGTATCAGATCTTTTCAGAGGTTTTATGTTGAATCTATTTCCTGAAATGTCTTTAAGAAAGAAGCAATCTCTCAAAGCTTTTAGCCAGTCATATCTAATGTTTGTGCTATATATTTATGACGATAAAATTATATGTTGCAAAAAACACATGACATTACTTATGTGATATACAGACAGTTTCAAATCAAAACACTTTACCCTTCTTGCTGAGGAGCTCAGGTGACCTAATGGTCCAAATGATGGCATAGTTGATCACCTCTGGTTGTGGATCTAATTGCACAGAAAAAAGGAAAAATCAATAGACAAAAATATCTTTGAACAGATAGAAGAAAAGAACCTGAGATAGTCAGGGCTCTGGCATTCACCATTTGTTGTTGTTTTGTTTTATTTTGGTCATAACTTTGGAGGTCAGCTGAGCAACAATTTCACTGCTGGATTCTTAAATGTAAAAAAATCACGAGAATTATTCTGTCAAGTAATGGTTTTATTTTTGAGTAGGAGAAACTAAGAGCTCTGTTCCTCAATATCAATTTGTTTTTCTAATTTTGTAGAGTCATATTTTAATGCCTGAAGAGAACATTGTGATCATCTAGTCTGACCTCAAGTCAGAGAACCTCATCCAATAATTTCTGCATTCATGTAGTGAAGCTAGATACTTTGGGGATGTGTGCTTTAGAAATAATAAAAAATAATTAGTATTATTTATCCCATGTGAGGTCTCCTCTCTCTCCATCTCCACACATGCATACTTTTCATAAGTAGTGTGCATCATTCTGAAATTGCTTGTATTTTTAGAATTGCTGCATATGGAGAAGCATCAACAAAAAATAAATATCTCCCCTTCTCCTGTTTCTTATTCAAACTGAACAGACTATTTCATGAATTATTATATAGTTTACGGCAGTGGTGGGAAAACTACGGCCCGCCAACCATTTTAAGCCAGCCCTCGAGCTCCCGCTGGATAGTGGGGTCTGGGGCTTGCCCCGCTCCAGCACTCCAGCCGGGGAGCAGGGTCAGGGGCCACTCCACGTAGCTCCCGGAAGCCGCGGCATGGCCCCCCTCCAGCTCTCCTATGGGAACTGCAGGGGTGGTGCCTGCGGACGGGGCAACGTGCAGAGCTGCCTGGCCCTGCCTTGGCGTAGGAGCCAGAGAAGAGACATGCCACTGCTTCCGGGAGCTGCTTGAGGTAAGTGCCGCCCAGAGCCTGTACCCCTGAGCCTCTCCCCATGCCCCAACCCCCTGCCCCAGCCCTGATCCCCCTCCCACCCTCCGAACCCCTCGGTCTCCTCATTTCTGGCCCCACCCCAGAGCCCGCACCCCCAACCAGAACCCTCATCCCCTCCCATACCCAAACCCCAATTTTCTGAGCATTCATGGCCGCCATACAATTTATATTCCCAGATGTGGCCCACAGGCCAAAAAGTTTGCCCATCCCTGGTTTACGGGGATGTTTAGGTGGCTTGTTCCATTTTTCAGTTGAAAATGGAATAAGATAAAGGGAAAACAGACATTAGAGGAAGGGAGAAATTCAGTCCTGTCACAATTCCAATAATTTCAATAGACTTTGGTCCTTTTATATCAGGGCTGAATTTTGGCCCACAGATTCTGTTTGATCTGATTGATGAAATATAAAAGTCCAAGTGGATTCAGAAGCTATGTTCAGCTTTATCCAAAGCTTAGATCTGATCCTGGGAGGAGCTGAGTGCCCTCTATTGCCCTGGAAGTTCATGAGTGCTAGAAGTTCACTGCACCTTGATGCATTGGTTCATTATCTAGACTATATGAACTTATTGAGTGTACATCACTGGGCCTGGAAATGTCACATGGTATTTCTGGTATTTTCTGGTCCTTTCAAGCTGTAAATACTACAAGAACTGCCTTGCTTATGTATTTAAGCACTTGCCCTTGAGGTCCTACTTGGAATCCAGAAAGGCAGAGCTCCAAAGGGATAAAAACAATGGAACTTTTCAAACCTCAAAATAGTTTTAATTTGGGTTCAATCAGAGTTTGGGGCAAAGGTTTGGGATCTTTCTTATTTGAATCCAGCCAGATGGCTCACTCCCCTCAACTTTCAATGTCAAAGACCAGCAGAATTGGCTTGCAGATCCATTAAAAAAAACAGACCCACCTCAGTTCATGCTTTGGCAATTTTTAAAAGCTCTTAAAAAAAAATAACTTCCCACAGGTTCCAGGACCACTATCACTCTAGCTTAAGTAGTTATACATTTATCTAAAAGCACAAAATAAAACACAATATCAACATATACATCTTTTTCACCACCATTGCAACCAAAACAAAAATGATATATAAAACTGCATTTTGATATAATTTAAATCATTATTGAAACCCTTCCAGAACATGAAAGTTATTCTGGCGTCTTGTTGAAGGGTAACTTTAGCATTCTGGAAGGATTTCAATAGTAATGAAAAGGACAGTAAAGTGAGTAAAGCTACATTCCTGGAGGATAATGCTGGCATGATGAAAAGATTTCTGTAGTTAGGCTAGAGGACAGCAAAATTATTTCTGAAGTATTCTTGAAGGATAATTTTAATAATCTAGTAGTATTTTAAAAATAGTTGTTCTGTGGTATTAACATCTATATGGCACATCCCTGAAAGGTAATTTCATTTTTCCAAATAACAAGGTAAATCATCAAAAGTATAAAGCCCTCTCCTAGAAAACTACATCTTTAAGAAAACAGTTGTTCAAGTATTTAAATCTAGATTCTGCTAAGGCACCCTTGACAAAATTCCCAAAAGATAAAAGGTGACATTCACCCTGAGCAGAGGGCCAGCACAAGAACTGTGCACCATGGAAGTCAAAAGATGGCATACCTGAAGTCCCCATGTAAGCCTACACCGCAATTTAAGGTGTAATTGTAGCACCCTTAAGCAGAGTATAAGGTATTCCAGTGAGGACAGTTCTGATAGAGCAAGCAGAGGAAGAGGCCCTGGGTAAGGTGGTGAAGACGAATTTTAATAACTGGACCAGGTTCTTGCTTCTTTCTCTGGGGGCCCCGGAGCTAGAGATTCTAGTAGAGAGTGGGAAAGAACTGAGGCCATGAGAGAGACTGTGTACGATTGGCTTATTTTCTAATTTTTGTCCTGGAAGGAGTGAGGTTTTATATTTAGCTGTAGGACTGAACTACTCCACCAGTAGAGGGAAATGGAGGCACCAGATACTTCTGCATGGTGAAACGTAAGCTACTGCTACATTGCCTCTTTTCCAATAAGCCTTCTACTTCCGTCTTTATTCTACTTGAATGACTTTGTTTTCAGTTGGGCTACTATATCATAATTTGTTTTGTACAAAGTACAGAAAGTATCCACAAGACAGATTTTTAAAAAGTAACTATTTCCTTTACTTTCAATATCTCTTTAACAAAAACCACCCTCCGACAAAAATTAACAAAACACACTAATCACTATTATTATTTATTTTATTAATTTGTGGTAGCATCCACTACGTGCTAGGTATTTTCCAAATACTTAAAAAGGATAGTCCTTGCTCCAAGAACCGTACCATCTAAGGCCAAAACAAGTAACACACATATGAATTCAATAAATACCTCTGTTATTAAAAAATTATCATAAGAGTAATTTCTAAGAATTGTAACAAATCCTCATTTGCACCCTGTTAAAATCAGTCCTGACTGGCTTTCACTCATCAACAGTGGGGAGTTTTTTATTCCAAAAGACACAAGATGGCATTGGTTATAATTCCTTCCTAACTTATGTAGATTGATTATAAGGGCAAACATTAGGCTCAGAGATGAGGTTCTCTTTTCTGTTCAGCTAAGGATCCAACAATATGTAAATTGAATAGGAAATTTCACCAGTCAGGTTCTCCTGAAGGGCAAGTGCTACTTGGGGTTGACTAAGCTGGAAATACCATGAGAACAATCTGTTTTATAGTGTTCCAGCTGAAGTTGGGAAGAGTGGAGGCATGTAGAAACTAAATAATATAATTTAGAAATTAATAATATAACTAACCAAACTTTCCAGCCCCAGTAAAGTTTTATTTGGTTTGAATAAAATTTCAGACAACAGATCTAGCTGGTCTATATATATATATGTATATATATTTAATTGTGCAACTTATCACGATTAATTTTTTTAATCACTTGACAGCCCTAATATATATATGTTTTATTTGGTTTAAATAAAATTTTGGACAACAGATCTAGCCGGTCTATATAGTATTGGTCATAGTATTTCCAGTTTAGTCAGCCCCAAGTAGCACTATCCCTTCAGGAGAACCTGAATGCTGAAATTTCCTATTCAATTTCCAGACTATTGGATTCCAGACTGTTGGTCTATATAGACCAGCTAGATCTGTTGTCCGAAATTTTATTCAAATCAAATACAACTTTTATTATAATATACATAATATTATATAATATATAACATATTATTATAATTTAAAAATAATCACAATTAAAAAATTAATTGTGATTAATCACATTGTTAAACAATAATATAATATGATTTATTTAAATATTTTAGGATGTTTTCTACCTTTTCAAATATATTGATTTCAATTATAACACAGAATGCAAAGTGTACTCTGCTCACTTTGTATTTATTTTTTATTACAAATATCTGCACTGTAAAAAAACAAAAGAAATAGTATTTTTCAATTCACTTAATACAATCTCTTTATCATGAAAATTGAGCTTACAAATGTGGAATATGTACAATAAAACAATGTAAAATGTTAGAGCCTGCAAGTCCACTTGTTTGTCTTAGCCATTGACTAAACAAGAAGTAGGACTGAGTGCACTTGTAGGCTCTGAGGTTTTACATTGTTTTGTTTTTGAGTGCAGTTCTGTAAGAAAAAAATCTACATTTGTAAGTTGCACTTTCATGATAAAGAGATTGCACTACAGTACTTGTATAAGGTGAATTGAAAAATACTGTTTCTCTGGTTAATAATTTTTACAGTGCAAATATTTATAATAAAAAATAATATACACTTTGATTTCAATTACAACATGGAATACAATATATATGAAAATGTAGAAAAACATCCAAAATATTTAATAAATTTCAGTTGGTATTCTATTGTTTAACAGTGCGATTAAAACTGTGATTAACCACGCTTAATTTTTTTGAGTTAATCGTGTTTAATTTTTTTGAGTTAATCACGTGAGTTAACTGCGATTAATTGACATCCCTAATATATATACTATATATATATTCCCTCCTCCCTCCCCCATCTAGTACACCCATTTCAGCTGCACTGTGCTGGACACAAGTGGTTCAACACAATCACTTCAGAACATTTGAATCCACATTATTAATGCACTAGGGGGCACCCACATGGTTTGCAACATTCCTGGAAATCTTCCTCTTGCTCCCCCACCCACATCTAAGGTTGGTGATCTGATTTGGATTAAATCAACCCTTGCTGCCTTGTTTGGGTGAACTGGGCAAGTGACAGTCTTACCCTGTAAATGCTGTAGTTTTCCAGAGGAGATCAATTAATCCCGTCTTTAAGGGCAGGTCTTCACTACGGGGCGGGGGGGGGTCGATTTAAGATGCGCAAATTCAGCTATGCGAATAGCATAGCTGAATTCGATGTATCGCAGCCGACTTACCCCACTGTAGGGACGGCGGCAAAATCGACCTCTGCGGCTTCGCGTTGACGGCGCTTACTCCCATCTCCGCTGGTGGAGTAAGAGCGTCAATTTGGGGATCGATTGTCGCGTCCCATAAATCGATCCCTGAGAGGTTGATTTCTACCTGCTGATTCAGGCGGGTAGTGTAGACTTAGCCTCAGAAATAGTGCAAAACCTTCCTCTTCGAAAAAGCCTTTTCACCATAAGAATTACACAACACTGACACCTCCTTTTACCTACAATCCTAATAACAAAAAAATGTAAATTAACAAAATCTTTACAAAAAACCTCCGACCTTAACTCTGAAAAGAAAGACATGCCAGAGACTCCATTAGGGATTTCACTATTGCTAATGATTTTACATGGAAGGTTCTCAGATACTATGGTGATGGGCAGAAGTATAAAACCCATAGATAGATAGAAAGTTTACAGATGGTAAATTTCAAATGCACTTTCCATGTGCGCTCACATAGGAAACTTGATGCTAGGAGCCATGCATTGACTGATCACACATCTCAGAGTTCCAATAGTGAATACTTATAATGAGCTGCTCACAAATGATCTACACATCACAAATTATTCACAGAAATTATTTGGTGAATCATTTTGAATGATGAATATATTCAACAAAATTGCAATCTGCTTGCAAATTGGGCCTGGTGCAGGGAATGGTGAAAGTGTCTAATACATTATTTGCTATGAAATATCTGTCCAGATGTAATGAACATTATAGAATCAGCAAAGAGTCCTGTGGCACCTTATAGACTAACAGACGTATTGGAGCATGAGCTTTCATGGGTGAATACCCACTTCTTCGGATGCAATGATTATAGAATCATTTTCTCAAGAAGCATCTATCAGAGATGGTGACCCCTACCAATTGCAAATGCCCATGGATATTTTGCCCTGTCCATTCTGTGTATTCTCCAGAAATACTTCCCTTACCTTTTGCCTTTTAAGCCAGTTTACCAAAATCCAGGGTTTTCCCTTGTATATAGTGGGGTATTCTATTAGTTGCTCTGAATTCTGCAGTATCATTGTTGGAAGGTGCAGTGTTTTAGATCAGTACTGTAGAATACAGGAGCACTCTTTTTATAAGGGTTACTTATACACCCTTATAAAAAGGCTGCATTAGTTGGAGTATCTAAATCTCATCCAGCTGCTTTTCACATTTATGAAGTAGGAATTCACAGGTTCCAATAGTACCATCATTTGCATACCCTGAAGAGAGGAGATTAGATTTATCAGCATTTTTTTTTAAATGGATATCCTTCAAGGACATCCCCCAGAAAGCAGAGGTCAGTGCAGTAAAGGTAGCTGCATTAATCATCTTCACCATTTGAAATAAGGAAGAATAAATAAATAAACAGCAAAGCATCATGATCGTGTATCAAAGGAGCACATTAGGTCACACCCGCATTAAATATGATCTCAAGGATGTCAGGAGCAATGTCATGAATGTTTATATAAATGTTATTAGAAATAGGAGCATATAACCTTAAATTAAGCTATATAATCATGCTATCAATAATAACAGCACACATATGCTACAGTGTGTAGTGAGAGGGCGTGGCCTCCCTCTGAGACTGACGGGGAGGAACCACTGCCCATCCACTGGTGGGCGGAGCTGGGACAGCCACACACACCCACCAGAAGCAAAGGGGCAGGACACGAAGTATAAAAGGCAGGCCCTGCCGCTCAGTTGGGCCAGAGCCAGCGAAGGAAACAGATGCCTCTCACCTGTCGCTGGAGCGGGAACCCAAAGAGGACGTCTGCAGCACTGAGGACTCGGAGGAACTGCCAGAGCTGCCTGCCGACATGGATGCCGAAGAGCTGCTGGGACTGCTGCTAGCTGCGTACCCCCCCCCCCAAAAAAAGAATGCCCATGGAGTGAAGTACCCCCAGGTCAGATTGGCAGAGACCTGGGTGGGGGTTACCTTCCTCTGCAGCATGGGTCATGGGTCATGTGTAGGTTTAAACTAGTGTAAATGGTGGATTCTTGTAACTTGAAGTCTTTAAATCATGATCTGAGGATTTCAGTAACTCAGGCAGAGGTTAGGGGTCTATTTCAAGAGTGGTTGAGGTTCTGTGGCCTGCAGTATGCAGGAGGCAGGGCTGGCTCCAGGCTTTTGGCCGCCCCAAGCAGCCCAAAAAAAAAAAAAAAAAAAAGCCGCGATCGCGATCTGCGGCGGCAATTCGGCGGGAGGTCCTTTGCTCCCAGCGGGAGTGAGGGACCGTCCGCCGAATTGCCGCCGAATACCTGGACGTGCCGCCCCTCTCCGGAGCGGCCGCCCCAAGCACCTGCTTGCCAGGCTGGTGCCTGGAGCCGGCCCTGGCAGGAGGTGAGACTACATGATCCCGATGGTCCCTTCTGACCTTAAAGTCTGTCACATAGTACCACTGAAAAATTCTCTGATGATACCTTGCATTCATTGCCTATGTGAACTGGATTCAAATGAGATGAAAGGCTCCTTAGTACTTCAGCAATCAGAGCAGTCCACTTTAAACAATGAACTTCTTTAATGGCTGGCCACTAGAAGGGTAAGTCTGTCAATGACCACTTCTGCTGTAAGATCTTCCTACCTCATTAAAATGCTTACTAGGATGTCCTTTTTCAGTGGTGACATGCACATTTTTATTTAAATATTGACTTTGCTTTGTAAACCTTGTTCTAAAAACAAAAAATCCCCATCACGGAGCTGAGTAGGTTAATTGGTATTGCAATAACTGCATGGCACAGCTGACTCACAGGTTGCAAAGGGACATGCTGAGCCTTGTTTTGAAAACAACCCTCCCATTTTTGCTCTTGCAAGTAACTGCCTGTGCAATGTTGCAGGTTGAACTAATTACAAGCACAAATGAACTGCCTGACTGTACCAGCAAATCAGGACATCCTAATTGCCATTGGTTGCACCAGCAGTGCCACTTTGTAGTGCCAGAATTGCAGGTACAAAATGGGAGGGCAGTTTTCACAATGAGATCCAATCTATTTATAAAGCTTAAATTTATAGCAGTTTCTGCAGTTATCCAATCTTATAAATTAAGGCCTCAATTTTGCAAAAATGTAGTCAGTTGCATAACTTTGTACACATGAGTAGTTCCCCTGCAGTCAATGGAACTAGTAATGTGAATATAATTACAGACACTGGTTCCTGGATAGGGTCCTTAGAGAATCTGGGTCTGGGGACTGAAATTTTGTTTTATAAAAATATATACTAGAGCTTGTCCAAATCGTTCACACTAAAAACTGTTTTGTTGTTAAAAATGGCCTTTTCTCAGACAGCACTTTTCACAAAACACTGTCAATGTTATCTAAATATGTCTGACATTTTTACCAAAATCCTTTTCAAAATATTCCATTCCCTAAAATTTCTTCATGAAAAGCAGTTATTCAATAAACACGAACTTTGATAAAATGTTTGTAAAAAATATCGCTGAAAATTTCATGAAAAATAAAAGAAGGGTCCATTTCTAGTTCCCACATAACAGACACAAAATTATGCATGAAGTAATTGTCCTGTTTTTCAACCCAGTCTGGTATTTACTGAGCAAGAACAGTAACCACTTCTCATCCTTGTATATTTTAGGCATTTCATTTAATTTTTATTTATAACCACTGGAAGCAATTTGAAGATATTCTGGGATGGATGGCTACCAAAGTTCTTTTGTTTAAATTTATTTTTGAGTTGTCAAATTATTTAAAAGTACGTTTTTTACTGATAATACTTTTTTAAAAGCTAATTTGGTTTGTTGAGGTTATATTTATTCATGTATTAACAAATTTGCTTCTGGTAGGTGGTAGGTTTTATAATGGAAATGCTGAGACAACCTTAAATATAGCCAGGGCAGCAAGCACTATTCTAACAACTCAGCTGAATAAATACCAGACAGCATTTAGTTATTTTCCCAGGAACTAGATAAACAGCCACTTCCTTTTTAGTGTCTCTTTTTAAAGTAAAAGTTCCATGGCCAGCTAATTGTCACTATAACATTTTCTATTTAAAAGAAAAAATGTTTTGTTTTGTTTATTTTACAAAATCTTTGTGGCTCCATATTAGTCATGTAAAAAAAACCCCAAACAAATAAACCTATTTGCCAATGAGCTACATCTTGACCTATTTCAAAGTGTACTGTTTCTAAATGCACAGCAAGTCTTTCATCTGAGAACAAGAGATGAGCCCAGCCGAAATATTCAAACGCAGAACTACATTTCAAAAGTTCAAGATTGTTCAGATGGCGAGTTTTGGTCCAGACCATTATTATGGAGGAGCTGAACATGACTCTGTAATTAGGTTTAAGTTGACTTATGTGCTTGAAGTAGGGACTCAGCCTCTTTGGGTATGACTACACTGCATCCTGTTGGTGTGATTCTGCTCCAGCTAGTGTGATTAAAAAGAACAGTGTGAACACTGCAGCACAGATAGCTGGTTGAGCCAGCTGCCAGAGTCCAAGCCCACCTAACTCTCAGATCTGAGCTCAGGTGGCTAGCCTGAGCCACCACCCATGCCACAACATCCACACCGCTATTTTTTAGCATGCTAGCTGTCTATCCTTGCTGTGAGTCGCAGCTCCCAGCTGCAATGTAGATGTACCTTTTGTTAGGTATAAAGGATGATTTGTACCCTCCCCAAAACTACAGCACTTACCCTTTGAGTAGAGAAGGAATTTTCTGAGAATTTACAAGTACATCCATTCGTTAGTTTGAGTTTTAAAAGTATTTTAAAAATGGATCCTTCCAGAAATTTAGCACTGGTGTCAGATCTATTTATTTTTATTTTTATTTTTTTTGTCCCAAATTATCTTAAGTGATTGATGCTTTCTGGTCACACCATGAAGAAAGAAAACAGGGGGGGAAATCATGTAGACCAGATCCCTGGGCTAGTGTAGATCAGCATAGCTCTACTTACTTAATTGGGAGCCATGCTGATTTATAACAATCTGCCCTGTGTCTTTAAAATCAATTTAATCTAATCTGAAACTACAAAATGCGCTAATCATGGATGGTATGTTTATTGCCTTATGTCACTACAGGGCCTCATTAGAGGTGTTTGGATGCCTTAATTGTACAGGTCCACACCTTAAGATGAGAGCTTGTTGGAATTTATATCCCCCCCCCCACAGAAAATTTTATTTTTAGTTGAAAAACTGAAACAATTTCAGGTTTTTGACAAAGTCAAAGTCTTCCACAGAAAGCAGACACTTTCTGCAAACATTTTTGTTTAGTCAGAAACCCAGTTTTTCATCAAGAACCAATTTGGAGGGGAAATTATTGACCACGTCTGCTTAACATGTTTGTATTGCTGGTAAGAGTAACCTTAACTTCGTAATTCCTAGACTTGCATTGCTTGTTGTTGATATAATGACAACATCCCTGTAACTTTTTTAGCCCTTAAGTTACTGAGCAGTACTCAGCCTTTACTTCAATTTTATAAAGTTTTGTCAGGTAACAGAGAGAGGTTGAGGGCTAAGAGCCCAGTCTTGCAAACCTTTACTGACATGAGTAACCCCACTGACGATCAGGTGCATAGCATAGAAGGAGGTGCCTTTTTCAAAGGGAACATCAATGGAAATAAAGAAGCCAGCCAGACTGAGCCCCTTGACAACAGGAATATCCGGCAAACTGTAAAATGTGGCTCTTACAAAAAGTTTGGTAATTCCAATCACACATCCTCTGTTTTACATCCCAGGCCTTTCCTGTTTTCATTCAGTGAATAGCCACCGTAATGGGTGGGTGGTGTAACAATTCTTGAACTTATACATTCTTAAACTGTACTAATTACAGACTTTTAAGCCACCCAAGGTTTTTGTTCTTCTCCATTAAGGGAACAGAAAGTGGGTGGGTAGTGTTGCCAATCAAAGTAATATGATAGAAAGATCTAATATGATATTGCAGTTAATTTGCCTTGTTAATTTCATTGGCATGCTTACAGCTGTTTAAATTCACAACCTCTTTCATGATGATGAAATCAGATACATTTTGAACCTGCTTTCTCCCCATGGATGCATGAAATGTTTTTAGGCAATATATGTGAAGCAATTAAAAATACATATTCTGAATACTATAGTGTGTGGGAATGAGAAAGAGATGGGAGAAATGAGATGATTGGTTAGGAAAAATAGAGAACTAGTCATATACATGTCCTCACTATTTTCCAAGTTTTGACCTCAAAGCTCTGAGACCACTCCTTCCTCACTGAAATTGGGAGTCTGTGTGTTGCCCCCATATAACATGTTGAGGTAATCTTCTGATGGAGACACTAGTACAGAAGGCCAATTGTAGATAGGCATTGTGGTAGAGAAGGGAACATGTGTTAGATCGATCCCATTGTGGCCTGTACTTGTTCAATGTTTAAGGAGCTCTTTCTCTCTCCACCCCTATTTAGTTTTGATCTGACCACTTAGATTCTTCTTTGTATAATTGGAAAATCCTATCAAGTAATAAAATCAAAGTCTAGTATGCCTAAGGAGCATTTTAAACTTGTACTTAATGACAAAACCTGGTTGGAAAGTTTCAAAATGTTGACAAAAATTTAAACAAGCTTTCCACACTTTTTTTTTAGACAGTTGCCGCCCTCATTTTTATGGTGATCTTTTGAGACCATGTCTTCATATGCCCCACCCTAATTTCAAGAGAAAATTATGGTAATGACCTGGATAGGACAGAAATTGTCAACCCTTTTACCCTGACATACCCCAAACCATCCATTCATTGCACCTTGGACACCATATCTTGGAACTGCCCAAGGGAATTTTAGGTAGGCTGGAACAGAATCATCCAAACTGGAATTTAGCTAGGGTGACAGGATTAACACCAGCCTGAATTTGCAAAAAGTGACATAGAATTGTACTGATGGTCATGGCTTTGAGTTCACATCTTATCTCCTCTTCCCCCACTCCCAGAAATATTATTGGTATTAGTTCATTACATTTCTTGCCTAGAATCTTTACTAAGAGAAGATTCAGAAATGAAGAGATCGTTCCATTTTGAGGTCAAAGGCTCCTGCCCTTATTTATTATTTAAAAACTAATTTCTTTAAAGGGGAAAAACACAATGTAAGCATGATCCACTTCCAGCTTTATACTATAGTCTCCCATGCATTCTGGCTACTGCTGCTTTTGACACTATAATGGTGTTATTTCTTGTCACATGAGCTTACTCTGGGGCTCATTAGTCATAAATATTACCCATGGAAAGTGTAAAAGTCAACATCAATAGGCACTAATAGTGTATTACACCTACTGTTATTCTAAGTATCTGAGCACAGTAGAAATCTGCTCAATGCCTATTCATATTGCCCTTTCGGAAACATCCCTCTACCAGGTCCGTTTCTCTGCTGCACACAGGGTTATCCTGGTGGGTTTTTTAAAACATGTTTTAGTTTGTTGAACAGAAGATGAAGCAATTTATTTGAAGAAGAATGAAGTGCTCTCATTTATTATTCTCCTAGGCAAAGTCTTTACTCCAAAAATGTGTGTTTTTACTGGTGTTTGGACAACATTTTTCAGATGAAACTTTTTTTCCCTAAAATGCAGATTCAGGTCGACTTAAATATTTTGTGAATTCATGACAAATTTGCCAAATTGTTTCAGCTGGGAAAAAAATTCCCAAAACAAGTCAAAACTTTCCTTGACATTTCCGAAACATTTCAATTTTTTTATTTGAAATGACTTTTTGTTTAGAATTTTATTCAAAACAAAAGATTTTTTTAAAACCCTCAAAAATGAAGTAAAATATTTCATTCAACCTGGAACAAAAAAATGATTTTTTTTTCTATTTGGCAAGTGAATTGAAAAATCAGTTATTTGCACAGCTCTTGGTTTTTTTCCATTAGTTAGCAATCTCAGTGTAAGATCTCAGTTGAGAAAAGGCACTGTAATTTTTACATTGATGTGGCTAGTTGAGGTAAATCTCAGTTTGGGCATGGGGTATAGTGTTGATCTCAACCAACTACAATTACCCGTGTGGCTTATCTCCACTGGGGTTTTATATTGAGTTAGCTCAGTATAAAAACACAACTTATTTGCAATGACGACAAATCCCTGGTGGATCAGTTTTACCCCTTAGTACACTGATCAGGGGTTTAAGGCTAAAATTGTGAGCACCTCAACCTAGACCCTACCAAGGTCCTCTGAGTTGACCATTGTGGAGCAGAGGACACCACTTGTCAGACACCTCATGTACTTCTGCCATCTGCCCTGTACCAAATTCCCTCCTCTCCCTGTGCTGGGGAGAAGAGTGAAAGCATCACCTTACTGCTACAATGGGGATCCCCTCTTGACTTTTCAGCCCTTGCAAAGAGTAAACCCTCTCCCTACAAAATCTGTCTGGGCTATTCCTTGTGCCTCCTCTTAAACAGTGTGGCTGAGATTTTCACCAGCAGCAGATATAGTTAAGGTTGCCCAAGCATTTGCATTATACTGATGGTGCAGCTAATTAAGGATGAAACTCACTGGCTGACAGTGTGTATTTTCATATTAATCATGTATTAAACACAATGGATATGAAAATACTGTATATAGCTTCTACATGCAGCATTGCATCAGAGAAAAATACATCTCTCTATCACATGCCCTTTGGTTACCCATCTTTAACTTTTTTTTTTAATACCTGAAATCTGCTAGACTGAAAGAGTTGCAGATGAATTGATTGTGAACTGATTTATGATCCTTATTGCACCAGAGAAGTAATTTTATGCATATAACTTCTTTTACAATTACCTCCACAATGATTTCAAAGGAGTTCACTGCTTATGGGAGGCCATCAATAAGTGGCACTTGCATATTCATCCATTTCAATCTGAAATTTTTTAAGACTCAGGGGAATAGAACAGAACCACTGGAAATTAATTTTTTCAGCAAGTTTGCTCTTTTATTTTTTTGGATAGCTGAGACTCCGTGAAGATTTTTAGGCTGATAGTATTCTTAAATCCACAAATACTGAAAGCAGAAGGTTTTCTTTGGAGCACAGAGATTTTTCCACATCATCCTTACCCTTTCATTTGATTGAATGTAAGTCATGTATCTGGGCCTTTTGCAGAGTTAAGTAACAACAGTCAATGTTTGCTGATGGATCAGCAGATTCACATCACCAACTTGCAAAGAAACATCATATAAGAACGGCTGTACCGGGTCAGACCAAAGGTCCATATAGCCCAGGATCCTGTCTAACCACAAGTATCAGAGGGGTAGCCGTGTTAGTCTGAATCTGTAAAAAGCAACAGAGGGTCCTGTGGCACCTTTAAGACTAACAGAAATATTGGGAGCATAAGCTTTCATGGGTAAGAACCTCACTTCTTCAGATGCAAGTATTTGTCTTGCATCTGAAGAAGTGAGGTTCTTACTCACGAAAACTTATGCTCCCAATACTTCTGTTAGTCTTAAAGGTGCCACAGGACCCTCTGTTGCTGTCTAACCACAGTGGTCAATGCCAGGTGCCCCAGAGGGAGTGGACCTAACAGGCAATGATCAAGTGATCTCTCTCCTGCCATCCATCTCCATCCTCTGACAAACAGAGGCTCGGGACACCATTCCTTACCCATCCTGGCTAATAGTCATTAATGGACTTAACCACCATGAATTTATCCAGTTCTCTTTTGAACGCTGTTATAGTCCTAGCCTTCACAACCTCCTCAGATAAGGAGTTCCACAAGTTGACTGTGCGCTGCGTGAAGAAAAACTTCCTTGTATTTGTTTTAAACCTGCTGCCTATTAATTTCATTTGGTGACCCCTAGTTCTTGTATTATGGGAATAAGTAAATAACTTTTCCTTATCTACTTTCTCCACATCATTCATGATTTAATATACCTCTATCATATCCCCCCTTAGTCTCCTCTTTTCCAAGCTGAAGAGTCCTAGCCTCTTTAATCTCTCCTCATATGGGACCCGTTCCAAACCCCTAATCATTTTAGTTGCCCTTCTCTGAACCTTTTCTAGTGCCAATATATCTTTTTTGAGATGAGGAGACCACATCTGTACACAGTATTCGAAATGTGGGTGTACCATCGATTTATATAAGGGCAATAATATATTCTCAGTCTTATTCTCTATCCCCTTTTTAATTATTTCTAACATCCTGTTTGCTTTTTTGACCACCTCTGCACACTGCATGGACGTCTTCAGAGAACTATCCACTATGACTCCAAGATCTTTTTCCTGACTTGTTGTAGCTAAATTAGCCCCCCTCATATTGTATGTATAGTTGGGGTTATTTTTTCCAATGTGCATTACTTTACATTTATCCACATAAAATTTCATTTGCCATTTTGTTGCCCAATCACTTAGTTTTGTGAGATCTTTTTGAAGTTCGTAACAGTCTGCTTTGGTCTTAACTATCTTGAGCAGTTTAGTATCGTCTGCAAACTTTGTCACCTCACTGTTTACACCTTTCTCCAGATCATTTATGAATAAGTTGAATAGGATTGGTCCGAGGACTGACCCTTGGGGAACACCACTAGTTACCCCTCTCCATTCTGAGAATTTACCATTGATTCATACCCTTTGTTCCCTGTCTTTTAACCAGTTCTCAATCCATGAAAGGACCTTCCCTTTTATATCATGAATCTGGGGCATTCAAGTAAGCATCACTAATGCAGCCTTAAACACCTTATATTCCACACCTCGTGATACTACAGTATAATCAATAGACATCACATTAGCATTTCATTGGAGTCCCACCATGAGTCTTATCTGGCTGCAGGTTTCTTAGAATTAGGGTGACCAGATAGCAACTGTGGAAAAAATGGGACAGGGGGTGGAGGGTAATAGGTGCCTATATAAGAAAAAGTCCCAAAAAACAGGACTGTCCCTATAAAAACGGGACATCTGATCACCCTACTTAGAACTGCCTGAATAGGTTCTGTTGATTTCTCTGCTGGGTACTTTTGTCCCCACTCTGGCCACTGCTAAATCATCCCTGCCAGAGATCACTTATTCTTGGGGCTCATAAAACTATTTCTTTGTGAGAACTCTTCTGCTTGTGGAATGCTCCATACTGTAGTCTCCCCTTTCTGCATACACCTACACCCCAAGTTCCCAAGTTTATCAGAGGCTAAGGAGAGACATCTTTGTGAGAGACCCTGATGAAAATATTGATAACACCTCACCAGATTTCTGCAGTCAAGTTATATTTAAGTACTGGAGTGAACTGAAAAACACTTCAAAAATTCCTTTTTAATTTGTAACCAATCCATTTTGGACGTCCCTTAGGCTGTTTGGTTCTGGCTTTGATCATATACTCATTCATATTTCACAACGAAAGCCTTTCTAACAATCTGCAAGCAGCATCTGTTTCATGGGGCTGATTTCTGTTGAGCAAGGCAAATGCAGGTTAATTAGGCCAAACGAACTGATGCAGACACAGACAGAAACACAGAGGTTGCAAGACAAAATCCATCAACATGTTGACAGATGCCTTCTTTGCTTATTCATTATTTGCTAAGGGGGTTGTTTACATAATCATATAGAAATGTATGTACTTTTTTTGTTATAACAAGTGCACTGTAATAAAAGGTCTTAGTTCACTGGAGTTGCATGATGCCGTCAAGCAGAACTCCACCCTCGCAAGAATACAAGGAAATTAAACTCTGGAGCTGGTGATGTCAGAGAGTTCCAGCTGGGTGGGTAGAACCCTATAAAGGTGTCCTCATGGCATCTCCAAGGCAACGGAAATGCACATTCTATGTGCATCTTGTATTTATGGGCTAACTTTGAAAGTGAGGTGAGGGCTGGAGACTAAACCTGGCAGAGGAGCTGAGGAGGAGTGCTCTGTTTCATAGGTCAGTAGAGCACCATACTTCAGAACAAAGAAGTCTTTGGTATGCCCTGATTCTTTGGAGGTGGAAGATATGTTTGTGAAAATATGAGAGGGAATAAAGTGCCTTAGAGGAAGGTTGGAGTCTGAGGCTGAAACATCTGCTATCTGAGAAAAGGAGGTGAGCACTGGGGCTTCATCAGATTATCTGGCTTGATACTAAAGGGACATCTAGATGATCCAAGAATTCGTATGAGTCTGTTGGCAATCCTTTCAGTTGAAATTGGTTTAGATCAGGGTCACTAATGCTGAAATATTTTTTCATGCACAGTGTGTAGAAAATGATTTTCATTCTATAAAAAGTTCAAGTTTACGTATTATTCTCTGTTCTTTCATACTTATATAATTAGTTGATCATTTTTAACTGTTAGAATAAATTTGTTTTAATATCTCTCTCCCTGGGCTAACCCATGATGTTCTTGCTCAATTTCTAATCAGTGCTCACTCAGGTAAACTCCTGTTGAAGTCCCTGGAATCAATACTGATGATGGACACCACGATTTGGCCCCTTTTGACTTTATTTGTAGTTTATAATGAACAGTACTTTGAGGAAGGACTGAGCCTAATCACCTTGGACACTTAGTGCTCTTACCTCTGTGCACTTCTAGGATCTACAGAAAGAAAGAGAGAGAGAGATTTAAACTGGAACTCTAATGGTTGTTGTTAAATAGTTCTAAGATAAGTTGCAGTTACAGGATTTCTTCTATTTGTGCTGTTCGCCCTTTCACCAGATTTTTAAAGGTGTGTGGATTGATATATAACAAACTTCTTGGACTGAAATTGATCTTAGCAGACTTCTCCTAAGACACACATTTTCCCAACAACACCGGTTTTTGAGTTTTAGCGAAGGTGTCATTTCTTTCATTTCCAATGCCAAATTAAGACACCACACAATTTGTGCTGTTCCATTTAACCAGCTTCTTAAGATTTACCTCAGTTCTCTTTACAACTCTCATAGTCTGTGTGTCTATGTCTGGAACTGGAAGATTCCAGAATCAAATTCCTCATCCCCTGAATATAAATGAAGGGACAGACAAATGGTAGAACTTAGGGATTGCCATACTGAATCACACCAGGGATTCCTATGGTCCACCTTCCTCTCTCCAAGAGTGGCCGACACTAGATGCTTCGGAGGGAGGTGCCGGACTTTCAGTGGAGTTATGCTTGATTTACACCAGTGTAAATGAGAATAGAATGTAGCCATTGGTATTTATGCCTATTTGTAACCTTTGGATGATAAATGATGGCCATTTCTATGAGTGTCTCCCTCTCTCTCTGAGTTATCACCAGCTCCCATCAGGCACCAACCTCAAACATCAAATGTTTCTAAATATCTCCTTGCACTGAGGAAGAGAAAAAAAAGCAACATGACTTGTCAGGATTACTTTTAAGTACTGTTGGGCACAACCATGCAGAAATATTGAGTCAATCTGCTCAGATACTTACCCGGATTCCATTCCAGATAATTCTATGTTAAATCTGTCTCAGCCCTTTTCAGAGATATTAGTCAAAATGGGTTTGACTGCAATGAGAGCAAAGATGAATGTCTGTTTTGCACATCTTTCCAGTTCTCCTTAGATTTTCTAGCTTTGATCATTCTGAGAACATGCCAATTTTATCTAGAAATTCCACATGAATGTCAAACTCTTCAGATTTTACCTGTTTCTGACAGTTATTGATCTGGTTTCAGACAGCATGACCTGGATTTATCCCTATACACTGTTCCGGTCTCTTGGTCAGCAAAAGAGAAAGTTAATCAGAGAAGAATCCTAGTCAGTATCAAGAAATAAACATGATTTAACTCAACCTTAGCCCAGGCCTCAGCAGTTAGTTGTAATAAATTCATCCCATCCTGATGTCCTTGCAGTATATTAAGCGCAATTCCCCATATACCATTTTATGCAAGGTGGATCCTTTTGGCACTACTGTAATTTCCTGCCCCATTTCTTAACATATCATCCCCACCCCTCCAGTCTCTAGACAACTCTTTTCCTCCCAGTTCCCTTGGTTGTATTAATGGGGGAAGGACTTGATAGACTCTCGCTCTTCCTGCTCCCTCCTGGAGTTCAAAGGCTACTCCCTATCAAGTCCTTCTCCCATTAATACAACCAAGGGAACTGGGAGGAAAAGAGTTGTCTAGAGACTGGAGGGGTGGGGATGATATGTTAAGAAATGGGTTATGGAAACTTCAAGAGCCCAGGTCTAGCAGACTTTAGAGGATCTGGGCTGAAATTTGAGGTTATAATACAACCTCAAACCCACCTTAATTTTGAGAGGGATCAGAGTTCCATGCAAATCTTTTGCATATCCCTAATAACATAGCCCCTGGACTTCTGCAATGTGGTCTGTATTAGGGGGCTACTCCAGAAGGGGATCTGCCTCCCATGGCTGGTGTAGAAAGCGAAAGCATGACCACTCCAGGGCTGGGCAGGGAGGGAGTCTCACAGCCTGCTGCTTTGCATGCTGCGCTGGCCGGCTGTTTGTTTGCAAAATCAAGTTAATATTTTAGTTAATATTTTAGTTTTAAAACTTAAAGCCCCCAAATGTACCTTATTAGGCCCCAAATATCTTTTCAAGCCTCTGATGCCCAGTATTCCATCTAACTAGAGCTCTGCTGGCCAGCCCGAAAAAGTAAAAATAAACAAAAATTATTTCGGGTTAAGCAAAACATTTAGTTTCAACTAAAACAAAATGTTTAGTTTTTCGGGACTTTTAAAGTAATTTTAAATGTTTTTTTTTTTTAATAAAATTGTGGGAAATTCCAAAATGAAACTTTTTCTGAAATGAAATGTCAAAAAAAATTGTTTTGACCTTTCCAAATATTTTTTTTTAATGTCAAAACAATTTGCTGAAATTGATCCAAAATTACAAATCGTTTTGGTTGACCCAATCTGCATTTTTCATTGAAAAAAAATTTCTCATGAAAAATTTCACTGAGCGCTATCTCTGACCCTCTAAGATGGGAAACAGAGGAAGTTTTGGTACCTAGGGCTTGCAGGGAGAGACTAATTACAGCGTATGGGCTAAATCTTCATCTGGTGCCCAGTAGAGCTTTGCTGATTCATACCAGCTAAGGTTGTATCGTTATATCCCTGTGTCCCAGGTCTGTGGATTTGAAATTTGATTTGGTTAATTTTCAAAGAGGTATAAAGAACTTTTCATCAGAGAATGCTTTTGTCATGGCTCAGTGATTTAAGGGTAACTTATTTATGTGATTTTATCTTTTTTATGTTTAAATGGTTTTAACTTTATTGTTGTGAAGCGCCTGGAGTGCTTTAAGCATCATAAAATAAAATTTATTATTATTTTCTTACAAACACTGGATTTTGGAGGCATCAGTGAATGAATTATGCAGGAAGAGGAGGAGGCTTATAAAGCAGAAAATGTTTATTTTTAATTAATCTTCAGGAGTGATTGGAAAGGAGATGTAAAAAATGTACATGGCCAGTCCATGACGATGTCAGTGGTTCTTTAATGGGGATTTGCATGATGTACTATGTTCCATCCTTCTAGGACTTGTCAGCCTCTTTTCAGGCAATACTCTTATTTGCTATTTGTATTGTGGGGGCATCTGGCAGCTTGCGCCCCATTATGCCAGGTGCCGTACAAACCCACAACAAAAAGCTGCTCCCTGTTCCAAAAAGCTTTGTAATGAGAATATATTTTGGCCAAAGTATTCAGACTTGGATGTCTAAAATTACACTCCAACTGGTGGATTTTCAAAGGCTGAAATAGCACTTAAATGCTTACCTCCCATTGACCTTCGGAGGGAGTTAGCTGCCTCAGTGCCGTTTGTGCCTTTGCAGTCTACCCCTTAATCCATATTTAGGCCTGATTTTCAAATGTGTTTAGCCCTTGAAGCTCCTGTTGACTTTAGGGACTTGTGTTCGCTCATCATTTCTGAAAAGCAGACTGATTATATTCACATGTCTGAATGTGGCTTTAGGAGTCTAATTTTAGATACTCATGTTTGAAAATGTTGACCTGAAGGAACAATTATGCTCAGGCTTTTCTACCTCATAGGGGAATCATGAAGATAAATTAGGTAGGGCCAAATTCTCCTCTCAGTTATGCCAGCATAAGTCTGAAACGCTTGGTTTCAGATAAATATGGAGTCACTACACTGACGTTAATGGAGTGACTCTATATTTACACTGGTGTAACTGAGAGCAGAATTAAGCCCATTAATATTTTTGAGCACCGAGATTCTGTAATGATGAGTGTCTCAGAAAAGCCTATAAATAACTAACTAGTCAGCTCTTTCTATGACCTGAAATTCCTACAGGGTATATCCTAGATGTAGCTTTAAAAAAAAAATGTGGTTGGTGGGGAGGAGGGAATGGAGGACAAAGCTTTAAGATGGACAGTTTAATACGAAGGGTGGAGTGTGTTTCAGAAAAGAGACACCTGGGAAAGAGGTGATATTAAACAAGCTTCTTGGGGCTTCGAGCTCTCGCAAGTGGTTGTAAGAGAACAGTTGGAAAGCTTTAAGTCAGGGTGCCTTTCTCCTATGCAGCTGACCAAGTGTGTTGCTTACAGTTACAATGTGTCAAGATGTTTCTTGTTCATTGCAGTCTCTCTTGTTCATTGGTTTTATATTGATGGAAAGCAACTTTAAATCACTCTTTAGAGGAATCTGCCGTGAGATATGCCAGCTGTGTGCCATTTGAAGGAGTTGTAAAGACGTGTTGGACAGGCAAGAATATACCAGAGAGAGAGAGATTTAAAGTCATGGGAAAGATAATTACTCGGCACTCACAGATTAGCCAAAGGAAAGGAAAGAATTATACTCTGCCTTCATTAGAAGGCTTTCTGTTATAGCTCTCTCTCTCTCTTGTGTGTGTGAGTGAGAGACAGACAGGTGTGTTTCACTGTCATGGTTTCAGAATAGTCAGGAAAGTTGAGGGCTACAGGAGTAGAATCAGTCCTTGTTGGAAGAGAAAGAAATGAGTGGACACAGATTCAGGGTTTTCTTTCTTATTGTATTTACATACAGTATGGACATGGGGGAGATTTTCCAAGGCACAAAGGGAATTAGGATCCCAGCCAACTAGGGATGTTGGAAAATATACCCCCAAGTGATTACTCTAAGGCAATATTGACAGATAGAAATGGGCCCAATGCCTCTGGAAACACTGGGGAAGTCTGTGCTGTAGCAACCACTCTGACACCTGTGATTGCCCAGCTCTGCTGTCTGAGGCACAGCAGGGTGGCAGGGCCATGGTCCCATTTTTGTTTCACCCATTAGGGAATTTTTAGTAACATTGTCATCACTAGACTCTCCTGATCTTTGTGTGCCAGGAACACAAGCACCAAGTTTATGTCTGGCCCCTGCCCACAGGCACAAGTGGCATGATCTCCACTTCTAGATTCCTTTGACATGGTACATTATTGTGCAAGAAGAACATTTAGCCAGACATTTTTCCAAAAGTCCCGGACTACATTTATGACATAAACAGTGATAGTCATAAAAGTCTACCAGCTGTATTAAGGTCTACTTTGTCATTTATATTGGCTGTAGAAAGAGTGCCTGAGAAATAATGCATGAGGATTATTATTATTTATTTGTATTGCAAAAGCACCTAGGAGCCGCAGTCATGGTCCAGGACCCCATTGTGGTAGGCTCTAACCAAATGACGGTCCCAGCTCTAAAGAGCTTACACTTTAAGTACCTCTTCAATATCACACATAGGCACATATGGTCACTATAAGCACCACCGAGAGCACTAAAAAAATTAGATTTTACTTTTGGAAACAATGAGTTAACTTTTAAGAACAGTGACTTTTAAACTCCCGTCTCAATTACCTCAGTTGATTCAGCTTGGGGCCTGAATACCAGACAGCAGTTTATACAGAATAAGAGGCTATCCCCAGGAAAAGCCATCACCCACCTGAAAGCAGGGTGATTCTAGAGCTGTGCAGAGGATGGAAATTCCATTTCACAAAGGATTTCCGATTTTGGTATTCATCTTTGTTAGGATTAAAATATTAAAATTCTCTGCCAAAAAATCTGAAAATTAGTTTTGGGTTGATTGAAATGTTTTGACAAAATCAAAACATTTCATTTTGGTTACGTCTTTTTACTTTATTTTTATTATAATATAAGATGCTAAACTAAGTCATTTCAAAATGAAAAATCAAAATGTTTTCTTCTGAAAATGTCAAAATGGGACGTGTCAATGCTGTTGGAACTTCATTTTTCCAGTTTCTCTCCTAAATGAAATTTCGGCAAAATGGACACAATTTCGCAAAGCATTTTTAAGTCTACGGAACTGCATTCTCCAACGGAAAATGGTTCGGTCGAACTTTTTCCAACTTGCTCTAGTTGGTTCTAATGCATGTAAAATCTCTGTTAGAGATGGTCACAAAATTTGTATTTTGATCTGGATTTTATACACCCATGCCAAAATATGATAGTATTTGGGTCCTGAGGTCTCTACTTTAATCTCTGTTATTTGTACTTACCACCAGTGAAATCCTCTTTTTGACTTTTTCCCCCCATCTTTTTATCTAAGTGAAAGTTTCTTTACAAGAAATTTCATTATGCTCATTGAGCAGGGCTTTAATAACTGCAAACAATACCATGATGAGTTCGTCACCTCTAGCTTCAGAAGGGAATTATGTCCATATGAAATCTCTATAACACAATCCTATTGTCTGCCTCCTTCTCTCTCTTTACATGGCTCTGTGCATGGATGGACCATTTGGAAAGTTATAATTTGGATGCGAAACAATTATCCTAAAACAGTTAGCCAGAGCAGAGTGGACATACAAATTTATCTTCTCTCTCTCTCTCTTGGTGAAGAACATCTATCTTCCATGACCTCTTGATTACTGAAGCCTTCGAAATATATTCTTTCGTCTGTGACACTGAGCTCAGCACAGGGCTGAACATTAAATATCACCCTCTATGATTAATTGGAAGTTAATTAAATCTATCACTGAAACAATGGGAAGGCAATGAGCTATGTAATCATTGAAATAGTAAATGAAATGATATAAGGGCTCTCCATTTCACTTATTGACAGTGATGGAGGGGTAGCAAAGCCCTGCTGCTCAGCTGTGTTTTCTGCCTGACCACACAGGCCTGCTCAGTCAGTCACAAACTTTCCAATGAGCTGAGTAGCGAAGCAAAATTAATAGTGGCTCTGTGGATGCTGTATTCCCTTTTTCCTTTGGTCTCTTTTGGTACGGCTCTCAAAACCCTTGAAGCAACTCCAGCATTTTGTGTACAGTGCAAGTTGCTTAAATCCATCCCTCCTGAGATGGTGTCTCCAAAAAAATGATGGACAGGGCAGTCTCGCAATGATATACATTCACAGCAATCACTGATCAGTTCTGCAGGGTTTTTATTTTCAACCTGAAGGAAAATATCACTAATAGAGCTGGTCGGAAAAATTTTGACAGTACCATTTTCCACTGGAGCATGCAATTATGTCAGATTTGATATGCTTTGCGACATCATGTCAGTTTGGACACAATTCCATTTAGGAGAAAAAATCCCCAAAATCCTCTGTTTCCATTTTCAGAATGAAACATTTCAATTTTTCATTTTGAAGTGACTTTTTGTATTTAATTTTTATTTTGTATTATATGATATAATATAAAATAAAATTTTAAAAAGACAAAATGGCACCAAAATGCTTTAGTGTTGTTGGAACTAAATGTTTCAACTGATCCAAAATTATTTTTTCATAATTTTCTTTCATGGAGAATTTCAAAAATTTCAGCTTTTGTGCCCAATAGAAATGAAGACAAATGCCAAAATCTCGAAATTTATCATGAAACAGAATTTTTGTTCTCGACACAGCTCTAATCACAATACAATCACTTGATAAACAATATCGTGCATTAAAAAAAACTCACTTCTTTATTTATGATTTTGATACCTATGAACCTGACACAGTATTAGTCTCCATCTGTATAAGGGATGCTTTCCTTGTCACTCCTGCATAACTGTTAAAATGGGATATTACAGGAATAATGAATGAATGAAAGCAAAGATGGAAAATATGTTACCTAACCCATCCTCCTGCCAATGCATGATTGGTCCCTGGTGGGGGGTTTTGGTGCAGGATTGTATGTCCACTCTAGTTTTAAATAACTCTAGAACTGGGTCTTCCTTTCTGGAGGATATTCCACAGTATAATAAGTCTCACTTAGGAAGTTTCTTGATATTTAGTGTTTAATTGTATTTGCTCAATGTCAATTGATATTCTCTTGTACCACCTTAAACAAATCCTTTCCCTCCTTAATGTTTAAGTATTTGTATATGGCCATCATAGATTGTGCCTTCTCAACGGGCCTCAGTAAAGGTAGCTGCCCAGTCAAACAGCTGTGGTCAGTAGAAATAGTTTATATATGTTATTACTTTCTTTCTCTAACCAATAGAGAAATTATTTCATACTCAGTCATAACTAACTAACCTATTCCAAGAATGTTAAGAAGACTTGATCCTGGATTCACCAGATGTTGGCTTGCTTCCTTTGTAATTGATGGGGAGGTACCAGATTTGGAGGGTTACGCTCAGGGCCGGTGCAACCATTTAGGCAAACCAGGTGGCTGCCTAGGGCGCCTAGTGGTTGGGGGCGCCTAAAAGCCTGCTCAGGCGAGGAGTGGAGGTGGAGGTGGAGGTGGAGAGTGGGGGCGGGGAGAGCCATCCGCAGTAACAGGGGGCGCACAGGGGAACCGCTCCCAACCCCAGATCACCTCCACTCTGCCTCCTCCGCTGAGCACACAGCCCCCGCTCTAATTCTCCTCCAATCGGCGCCGCAAGCCTGGGAGGGGAGGAGAATTAGAGCGGTGCCGGCGTGCTCAGCAGAGGAGGCGGAGCCGAGGTGAGCTGGGGCGAGCTCCCCAGGTGGGGTTAGCTGCCGCAGGGGGTGGGCTCCCCGGGCGGGGTTAGCTGCTGCGGGGGGGGGGGGTTAGCTGGGGAGGGAGGGTGCAAGGTGGAAGCTTCGCCTAGGGCGTGAAACTTCCTTGCACCGGCCCTGGTTATACTGTAGCTCAGGGGTTGGCAACGTTTGGCACGCAGCTCGCCAGGGTAAGCACCCTGGCGGGCCACGCCAGTTTTATTTATCTGCTGATGCGGCAGGTTCGGCCGATCGCGGCCCCCACTGGCTGCGGTTCACCGTCCTGGGCCAATGGGGGCGGCGAGAAGCCGCGGCCAGCACATCGCTCGCCTGCGCTGCTTCCCGTCGCCCCCATTGGCCCGGGACAGCGAACCGTGGCCAGTAGGGGCCGCGATCGGCCGAACCTGCCGCATCAGCAGGTAAATAAAACTGGCCCAGCCCGCCAGGGTGCTTACCCTGGCGAGCCGCGTGCCAAACGTTGCCGACCCCTGCTGTAGCTTAGTTAGATAAGCTGAACTCCTGGCCAGAAACCATCACATTCAGTCAAATAGGCTCAGTCTGCGAGGCCAGCCTGGGATCTGAAAATTAAGTTGTGGGGGGAGTTTCCTGCCTCTTGCAGCATTACCAGCAAAGATTTTGCAGTCTGAACTTAGCTGACAATTCCGTTGATGAGTTGGGAGACAGCAAAGAATCCACTTGGTGTCCTACCACTGCAGTAGCTGTTCAAGGCTAACAGCAATATTGTATACACATTTTTTTCAGCAAAGAAAACAGATATGGAACAGATGTATCAGGTAAGAAGTGCCACTTTTGTGTAACCAGGTTTCTGATTATATCTGCATTTCAACCATTGTGGGAGTATTTCTGGGGAAAACAGAACTCTGAACTCTTTGGCAGGCAAAGAATTGTTTAATATTCAAGGTCAAATCACTATGTTTTATTATTTATTGAGCACCATTGGTGCATTCAGAATTGCACAATACATGAAGGAAGACAGACTTTATCCCGATTGATTTGCAATATAAATTATACAATACAACAGATATTGGTTCGTATTATATCTGCTGTCCAAATGAAGGTCCAATGTCAAAACAGTACAGATGTTTCTTAAAAGCTTTTCTTTAGCAGATTATCAGTGAGAAGATGCTTAATTTTTTTAAAGATCAATTGAATAATCCACCTAAAAATTAAAATATTCACTTAAATATTTTATGTAAATTTAGTGCTTATGAAAGATGCTGGTTTGACAACACTAGAGACCTTTGTCCTCTGTTTATCCACAGAGCAAATATGGCATAGAGACTGTCAGTCCAAGCTGGAGGGACCAATTAATGTAAATTGATACAGCTATTTTTGTGAAGTTAAAGTCTTAGATGAGGCCACCAGCTCATTACATGTGGCCCATCAAAGAGCCATCATTTAGTAATGACTTTCAGTCACTACTAACTTGGACTTGAACTGGGTCCATGACTGAATTCGTTTGATAGTGCATTTTTTTTATTCTCCACGGTGCGAGAATATTCTAGGCTGTATTAAACCTTTTGGAAGAAAAAAATACATAGGATTTGATTTTTCTCTTCTGTTACACCAGCTGCATACCAGTGAAATTCCACTGATGTCAGAGAGGTTACAACAGTTTTACCTACTGTAATGTTGTGGTGAATGAGGACCTTAAAGTGTGATTCAGCCCCAGTCAGTGACACTGTGAAAATGGCTGTAGACCATGTTTATTGTGCCTGACTACTAGACTTTGGATTTGCATTTCAAAAAATAGCTGTGTGATGCCACATGTAGCCTTAGTGATAACACATATAAGGAGGTTCAAGCAATGGCAAACTGAGGCATGATCAAACTTCAGTTGATTCAGCACCCATGCTCTGACAAGACCACACACACCTACACACACACATGAGCCATTTTCAGAAGTAATAGCCATCATCATCTGCTTGTGGATTTTCTCAGAATCACTTCCTCACCTGCAAACCTTTATAAACACACACACACACACACACACACGTGCTCTAGATTGCTTCTGCTCATTTTAAGCCTTATAACACCCCTGAAATAAAGAGCATATTATTCCAAACACATAAAATTTTGCTTCCAGAGCCTCATGTTTCAGACCAGAGCAAACAATCTACTTA
>NC_048302.1:25193775-25196275 GCF_013100865.1 Trachemys scripta elegans | reverse complement strand
ACTCAGTTAATGGTGTGATCACTGATGACTGGGGCTTAAATTCAGCCAGAGCTGTTGGGAGCAGAATGCCGGTAAATATTTTCAAACCTTCTGGAGTTTTTATAGCGGGAGGGGCGGCTCCAGGAAATACTCTTTAAGAATTTAAGCCCTGATGATGATGACTGTCAGACCATACATCTGAGCCAGCATCCCATGAAATGTACTTGTCTGATTTAAACTGTAACTTTCCATCTTCTACATTGTCAAAAAATGATGAGTGATTATTGGATGCCTCCATTTTGGGGTGCCCAATTTGACAGACTTTATTAGGAGCCTGACTTTTAGGAAGTTCTAAGCAACCACCCTCTGAAAAATGTGTTCTCCTTAAGGAGTATCAAGTAGGGCAACCAAAAAAAAGGCACCCAACATAACTTGTCACTTAAAAAAAAAATTAGACCTTTATTTGTTATTTGGAATCTTACAAGTTAATTATCTTTGTGTTTTTCAAAAGTGACATGTGCTTGTATGGCAGTAGATAAGTAATACTACTAATAATCAATGTTTAATTGTAAAAATTAATGCGAAATGCTGACACACTTATGTTGGATATGTCTATAGATTTAACTTTAGTTTGTACAATAAGGGGGCTATTTGAATACTGAGGCTGATGGCTGAATTTTTATCTCAGCACATAGTTATTATTGAGTTAAATCCATCTTATCTGATTGGCTGCTGTCCATATGCCCTCAGCAACATGGCCACCTCATTTTTTGATGCCTCCACACCATGTCACCTCATTCAACCTTTTCTCAGGCCTCCACTCCCAGCCAACCACCCAACAGGAAGTAATTAATTTTAAATTAAATTGTATTTAATATCTGGTGTTGGGTACAATGACTGGGTAGGGAAAGGATGGGAAGTTCAGGAGGACATGTTTGTTCTTGGTATTTAGATGAGTAGTTTTGAAGGCAATATCAATAAACAAATAGAGCAGTTCCTGAGGTCTCACTGACTGAGGGCCATTAACAGCCAATCAGAACATAGATCTGCATTATTTATGGTAACAGACAAATAAACCTGCCATTATTATGCAAACCAGAACCCTCTCGAGAATTTTTAATTTAGTCTTTCCGCATGCTGTGTATTTAGACATTTAGGTGCATTTGAGGGATTTTTATGCCTTGCCACAAAGAATCAATGCTGTCCACTTCTAGACACAGGATACCAAACTAAATGGACTATTAGTCTGTTCTGATATTGCAACAATTCCTGTGCTCATCTCTAGATAAGATTTCCTTTTTCAACATACCATTGTCCTCTTTTTATTGAAGTTCTTCCACCATAGCTGGAAGGATACGGACAATACCCTATGCGCCATTCCCTAGGCCCCCATCAGAAACAAAGCTTCCTACAACAAGAGAAAGATGAAGAGCTGAAGATTCCATGAAATCCACTATGGACTTCATTCTGCCACTGTAATGAACATAGGAAGAACATAACTATATTGATGGGTGCTAAACAAGATCCTGAAGACTAGTTTACATTAGAAAGAAAAGGTGTGTTCTTATCATTGTTAGCTAACACATGGTAACTAATAAATCGTAGAATCCTAGTGAAGACAAGGCAGCCATAGTTTCAACGTATGTTCTAAAGCTGCCTTGTCTTCACTAGGACTTTACCACTTATTAGCTTACACATGGCAAGAATACATTTTTTGTTCGTAGTGTGGGAGCACCCTAAGGTCTTCTCTGCATCCAAAAGTTATACCGTGATAAGTTCAGGTAAGAATTTAAACCAGTATTCTTATACTGGTATAACCCCAGCATGGACACATTTTATTCCTGTATAAAAGTGCCTTTTTTATGTTTTGTTTATGTCATTTGGGAAGAGGTTTAAGGAACTCTTATACCAGAATAAATATATCCACACTTGCTAAAACCAGCAAAACTTTTCTGGGTAGAGAAGGTGTAAGATAGAGAGAGAGAGAGTAACAGATAGCCAGTGGTTTGTAACCATTCAGAATCAAGCCTCACATACTTCCTGCCAATATAATTACCCATATAATTATGTACAGTCTGATCCTGCAGCAGTGAAGTCAATGGGTACTTTGTCATTTACTACAGTGGGCTCAAAAGGAAGCCCTCCATTAACATTAGCAAAGCATTTAAATTAAGTAATTGACTAGTGTTGGGAATGGTAGCTTGTAAATAACAATAGCTGGGTTTTTGTCCAAGGGAGATAGTTACCCAAATTCCATTGAATTTCAATGTGAGTTTATGGCATGCCAGTGTACAATCCAGACCAGTGCGGGGCTGTGTCACCCTTGTCCTGTAACGTGGGGTGCCTTGCAATGCCTTGCTGTTGCAGCTTCCAACCTGGACTGCTCACAATCAGCCACCAGCATGCAGTTTCACTCCCAGATGTGTTTGTTTAACTGCAGCCTCTCACCAGCCTTGGCTATATTGCAGGGTGACTCCAGGGCCGGCTCTAGCTTTTTTGCTGCCCCAAGCAGCAAAAAAAA